>NC_053490.1:14706522-14772151 GCF_905171775.1 Rana temporaria
ATATAGTTAAAGTTATTAACATTTATAAACCTACTATTTTTTTAAAATGATTTATTTCAGATATTTGAGATGGAGGTGGAAGATATAACCCTTACAGCCATAACAGCTGTTGCAGCGGCAGCTGTGTATGTAGCCCAGGATAGAATCAGAAACGTTAGACGCAGACAGCCTGGTGTCTTCAGAAAACGTACCATCTTGGATGACCTGTCCGAAATGGACATTGAGGAGATGTTTAGGCTGAATCGCCAGGGGGTCATGGAGGTGTACCAACTAATAGCCGATGACATAGAACCACTGTCAGCGCGAAACTACGCCATTCCAGCCATGGTCAGGCTATTGGCGGTTTTAAACTTTTTAGCCACAGGAAATTTCCAACCCTCCTGTGCTCGGCTAATTGGAATAAGTCGTCCCAGTCTCTCTAGGTTCCTGAAACCTGTTCTGAAATCAATTAAGAAACATATGGCGAAGTACATCCATTTCCCTGCAACCATGGAAGAGTGGCAAGAGTTGAAGGTCGGATTTTTTCGACAAGGAGGGATGCCTAATTGCCTGGGAGCCATAGATTGTACTCATATTGCGCTGATACCACCACACAATAGGGAGGAGCAGTTTCGCAATAGGAAATGCTACCATTCCTTAAATGTGCAAGTTGTGGTGGACTCCCACCAGCGCATTATGAGTATCAGATCTGGGTTTCCCGGAAGTTGCCACGACAGCCATATCCTGCGGCAGTCAGCTCTCTTTGATCGATTTGAACAAGGAAACATGCCTGAGGGCTGGCTGGTGGGTAAGTAAACGTAATTTTATGTATACATAATTGAAATATATTTATATATTTAATTTAGAATATTTATTAAAGTGACACATTTTTTTATTTTTTATCTTGCATTATCTTCACTGTGAATTGAAGAAGGTACGATGGGTTGTGCAGATGATTTTTATCTTCTTAAAGTGTATTTCAACTCAAATGTGGAACTTCCGCTTATCTGTCTCCTTTCTTGTTTTTGAAAGGTCCAGTTCCACACTTCTTGTAGACCGGCCGCTGCCAAGTCTTCTGGAAGTTCGTCCCCTTCTCTTACCTCCGCCGCCGTACCAATAAAAAGAGCGCAGAGCACTTTGCGCATCCACATTAGGGAACCGGCTGTCAAGCCGAAAGGCTCCACTGCTGTGTTCCCTTACCAGGAATGGATGCGGCTGCACCAGACAGCCAATCCAAACATCGGTTGCGGTGCTGACATCGCAGGCTCCCTGGACAGTTAAGTGTCTATATTCTAAAAGTCAGATGCTGCAGTATTTGTAGCTACTGAATTTAAATTTTTCGTCGGGGTGCTGGACCTCCTCTTCAAGCACCGTACACATGGGCCAAATGTTGTGAGACATCTGCCAGTTAAAAAATAATCAGCCCGTGTATATGACAACCTGTCTGACAGAGGACAGCCGTTTGGCCGACTTCTGTCTGACAAGCATGCTTGAGAACCGGCAGCCAAACCGATTACAAAATAGTACTCTCAGCCAATTGTGGAGAGCACTGATGGGGGGGCATTCCACCTGTCAGAACACAACAGCTCAGCGGGGGAGAGCACAGTAATAATTTTGGTCAGTTAGTACAGTGGCTACGACAGAAACTGTTGGTAAAAGTCATGTGTTTAACAGTCTTTATTCACATCACAGCATACATTTGTGAACGTGAACTAAGCGTGGGTAGTCAATGACATTGTTTATTTTCTACTGTTGAGTCATTTAGTTTTCTGTGTGGAGGAGTAGAGATGAGGTTTTCCACTTCTCCTCACAGATCCTTGAGATAGAGATTGGCAGTGACAGCAATGCAAAGGGACATTCTACGTAGGAATGGAGAAAATTTACTGTCATGATTCTTGCTCCCTTCTCTGGCTCAGAGTTTGCCGTAGCAGGGAGACAAGGCAGGAAAACTTTACAAATGTGAACAGTGACCAGGTTGAAAATCTTTTACTATACCACTGTCAGTGTTCTTTTCTATTTCTCTTGGACACAAGCTTCTAACTGATACTTTTAGGCTCCATTCACATCTAGGCAGACAAATTCGCGGCGTTTTGTCCCGCAAATTGCGGCGACAAATATCGGCTTTTTGTACCTCGATTTGCGGCGACAAAACGCCGCGATTGTCCGCCTAGATGTGACCCAAGATTGTCCCTCTATGGAGATGGTTCCCATCTCCTATGCCGAACGCCGAAAGTCGCCTGAAAAAAAGGTCCGGGACCTTTTTTCAGGCGGCAGGCGTTCGGCGTGGAGATGTGAACCATCTCCATAGAGGACAATGTGTTTTCATCCCTCTGGCGGCAGCGGCGTCACACTATAGGCGACAAAATGCCTAGGTGTGAATGGGGGCTTACAGTGACTCAAGTGAAATGTACTTTAACAAAAGCTGTAGTGTTGCAGTTGGCCACACATGCTTAGGCTGACTTTCTAAGTCCTAAATGCTAGATGAGAATGATTCTAAATACTACTAGATAATTGGTAGGAGGCATACATCGGTAGACAGAGTTGTAAGCATTCTTGAAAAAAATAATTAACAAACATGTTATACATACCTGGTATGTTTAATGATCTTACACAGAGCAGTACCTCCAATCCTCCTCTTCTTGGGTCCCTCACTGGCGCTCCTGGCCCCTCCCTTTTGCCAAGTGACACCACAACAAAAAGCTTCATACTAAGGCACCCAGGCATGCTCGCTCTTGAGCCGCTGCTCTGTCTGTCCATGCACACACAGAGCTGTGGCTGAGCTATTATACCCCCTCTCTCTCAACATTGGCTCACAGGTTGTGATTGACTAACGACTCTTGCTACTGTCTCAAGCAAGGAAGAGTAAGAGGCTCTCATGCAAATCGCTGGATCACAATGGTTATCAGGTAAGTATGGGCGGGGGCAGTTACACACAGAATGTTTTTTACCTTGATGCATAGAATGCATCATGGTAAAAAACCTTGTGCCTTTAGAAACACTTTAAAGATTTTGACTACTATATCATCATTATTATCCAATGCTGTTTGATGGGCAAATAGAGCACTAATCACGTTAGTAAAAAAAATAATAGACAGAAGCATTGAAAACAAATTAAATAAATTTCATTAGAATTGTATAAATATATGATTGCCTAAAAAATGTATTAGTATATATTAAAATAATTTTAATTTATTAATAAATTTTTATGTTTATTCTATAGGAGACGCAGGATATGGCTGTAGGTCATGGTTGCTGACGCCTCTGTCGAATCCTCAGACCGCAGCCGAGGTTAGATATAATAGTGTACATATACGCACCCGCTCAGTTATTGAGAGGACTTTCGGAATGTGGAAATCAACATTCCGATGCCTCTCAAAAACTGGCGGGTTTTTGCAGCACTCTCCGGAACTGGTGTCCGATATCATTATTGTTTGTGCAATTCTACATAATATTGCTCTTGCAAGCAATGTAGACTTGCACATCAATAATGATCTGCCACCAGAAATACCGGCCCTCCCGGCTGCCTCTGAGGATTCCTCAGAGCAAGGAAATTTGATTCGTCAGAGTCTTATTCAGAACTATTTCAGGGTAAATTTTTTATTTTTTGGAGAATTTCACTTATGTTTTATTGTTATGCACAATATGTTTTAACCTTCATTTTAATTCTTTTCAGACCCGAGAAACTGGGACGACTCATTAGTGTAACGTTTCTGATTCTATCCTGAGTCTCATCATTGTATATGTAAGTAAAAAAAAAAAATAGCTTCTACTAAAATGTTAATATATGGAAATCAACAGCTTCCTGCTCGGTGTTGAATTAATAACTGTGTGAAAAGAAAACAATTATTGCTCATTTCTAGTACCATGAAGGGTGGGGGAGACAAGTAGTATAGGCATAGGTGCTGCATCCACCTAGGTAAGTATAAACTACTCATGTATTTTTGTAAAAGTGTGAGTACTTTACCTACCATGTATGACTTTCACCTATAGTAAGGATAACCTATAGGCACAGTAAATATCTCATAAACGTGCAACGTTTAGGAGCTATTTACTATCAATGCAGCCTGTGACGTCACCAGTGCATGCTCTGTCAATGAATGGCATACCTTTGCCATTCCTCCAGAGCTGTGCCACAAACAGCTACTCACAAGTGCATGCACGTGAGTGACATCATAACCAGCTTGTCCAATCAGATGCCCGTAGTCCCTGGACATGGAAGGAAGACCGGGAGAACATGGAAACCCCTGCAGTGGCGAGATCGCAAGGCAAGAGTTTTCTTTTCTTCAGGTAAGTATGTCATAATGTGCTAGTATTTGATGTATGGACTTACAGTCTCCAATGATTCTGATTGAGAAATTAGTGATTTCCATTTATGTTATTTCTCAATTCTAAGGATTATTTAGCCTGCAGGGGACAGTTGCAGCATCTTATCAAACTAAAAAAGAATTTACTTACATTTTTTTTTTAATTGAAAGCATATCTGAAAGTCGAAAAAAATGTTTTTTAAACAAACATGTCGTACTCACCTCACCACCTGTGTAGTTTGTTTTCACAGAGTGACCCCTATCCTCCTCTGGTGGGTTCCTCAACTGCGCTCCTGGCTCCTCCTCTTCTCAATTGCCAGGTTTGAGACCCACTCTCCTTTGGGGCACTCGTGCAGGCATGCTCCGTGTCCTGCTGCTGCGTCTATTCACACAGACAGCAGGACTCGGACTGGCCCCATGTCTCGAGTATCATTTGATTTGATTGACAGCAGCGGGAGCCAATGGCTACACTGCTATCAATCTATGCAATCAGGAATCGCCACACAGGCTGGAGCTGGTGTGCTCGTCCTCGTCGCTGGAAAGTCCGGGTTCAGGTAAGTAAAATGGGGGCACTGCTGCATTACAGGAGGTTTTTAAACTTAATGCATACAATGCATTAAGGTAAATAACATTGAGGGTTTACAAACCCTTTAATAAAAAAAATAAAAAATTATCCTTTATGCTAAGATGTAAACAATTTTTTTTATTTTTTTTACAGAGTTACCAGTATTTGGAGTCTTCGAAGCTATCCTATTTTTGAAGACTGAAGCAGGACAGAGATGATTCTGCCCATTGTCCTCATGCACACCTGTGACATCTGACTGTTTGCAAAAAAGGCACCCTAATAGCATACTATCATCACCCAGTTTTCAGGCTCCTACACAACTCTCTGTTTAACCTATCAAAGACAGTGTTTTTAACTACGTATTAATTTGCTGTCCATTGGTACCTGGTTATTGCCTATATGTGCAAGTTTTTCTAAAAATCAAGGTCCAAAAAGTACTGCTGTTATGAAGGCCAAGGGCATTGAAACCAAATGTTGCTTTAATTTTGATTGTTCTACTGTTCACTCTCTTTGCATTTACTAAAATTCAATAAAAAATGTACAAAAACACACACTGGGTTTGTGATAAAAAAAAAGTTTTATGAAAAATATATTAAATTTTAAACAAACAAAACAAGTATAGGTCTTTTTACTAGTCCCCTATATTATTAACATAGACAAGGGGGAGCAACATGGATGACCAACAAAAAACAGTATTTAAATGGGTTGCTAAGGTATAATTTTTTACCCCCAAAATAGCTTCCTTTACCTTAGTGCAGTCCTCCTTCACTTACCTCATCCTTCCATTTTGCTTTTAAATGTCATTATTTCTTCTGAGAAATGCTCACTTCATGTTCTTCTGTCTGTAACTCCACACAGTAATGTAAGGCTTTCTTCCTGGTGTGGAGAAACCTGTTGAGGGGGGAGGGGGCGAGCAGGCAAGTCAGGACACTCTCTACTTTGCAGATAGAGAAAGGAGCTGTGATAGTGGGCGTCCTGACCCTCCTGCTCGCCCCTTCCCCCCTCAAGAGGCTTTCTCCACACCAGGGAGAAAGCCTCTCATTACTGTGTGTAGTTACAGACAGAAGAACAGGAAGTGAGGATTCCTCAGAAGAAAAAAAGACATTTAATAGCAAAATGGAAGGATGAGGTAAGTGAAGGAGGACTGCACTAAGGTAAAGGAAGCTATTTAGGGTAAACAAACCCTCGATGCCTTCAAATATTCAAGGGATCCCTACCATAGTTTCAATCATCCATGGGGGCCAGTTGTTGGGGTGGTAGCGTCATATGGCCAACCAGATGCATAAGAGCAAGGGACATTTTTTTATGCTCTTCTAGCATCTCTTTGAAAATTATTTGCTGCTGCAAAACTGCCGTAGTAAGACGCTCCATGTTTTCATTGGACCGCCTCATTTCTCCAACAATGGAGGTCAAAATCGAATCTTGGGTAGTTTGTCTATCCCTTAAACCTTCCCTTAATGAATGTAATGTTTGCTCTAACTGAACAGAGGCATTACCAGCTGCCTCTACTCTGTCAGCTATCAATTGCCGCCTTCTCCTTCCTCTTGGAACCCGTATAGGGCCAGAAGACGAATTAATAGCTGGTGCGACTTCCACCCTTTCTTCTTCTAGATCTGCAAATTAATAAATAAAAAAACGATTCTTACTATGAAATATGAAAAAAAAATAAAGAAAATTCTGGGTGTTTTGTATATTTACTTGTTAGAGGTACAGCATCCACTGCTCCATCATTATTGTGGGTTACATTTTCCAGCTGATCTGCTTGAGAAAGGAATAATTTTGTTATTTTTTCAGATTTTTTATAAGGGGGCTACTGATAAATACATCTTTACATTTACCAGGATGTGACGGTCCAGGTTGTGGATCCTCTTCGTTTTGCACTTCTTCAGGAGCTAATTAAGAAAAATAAATGTTAACACTAGTATAAAACTAAAATTTGAATGACATTTTTGAAAAACAGGATATTTATGAAAGAAGAGACCCTAGCAGTTTCTTCAGTCATAGATGCTTCCTCCTCCCTGTCAGCCATCGTGTGCTCAATGATCCATGCCTGCATGGCTCAACGTATATTTACAGCCCCGATCTATGTGGGTGAGATGGGACTACAAACCACATGCTCGGGAGTGACATTGCTGCAGACAAGACTGGGCGAAGATCGAAGCCCCTGGCACCTGCCAGATTAATTACAATGCAGCTCTGGAGGATTCAGTGTGACAGGTAAATCTGCTATATTCTGCGAATATCCCGTGCATACTAGTCCAGTAGACACCCTGGTGGGGTCCTAAAAAGAACATGTGATAGTGGACTTTAGTACCAATTAATACATCTTCATATAGTAACATAGTAAAGTTTAAAGTGGTGGTTCTCCCTAAAAACGACTTTCCACTATTACACTGCCCCCCCGCATTACAATAGGATTATGCCTTTAATTTTTTTTTTGCTGCTGTACATACCTGGGTACAGCTATTCACCCGTGTCCTCCTGGTTGCGAGTCCCGCGGGAGTGGGCGTTCCTAACATGGCTGTGATTGACGTTTTGACTAAAAAACGAGCTCCCCCCGTCGCGTAAGCCGCGTCACGACTGGCGGAAGGAGCCGAACGGCGAGTCGGCGCTATACTGCGCCTGCGCATCGCTGTTCGGCTTCTTTCGCCAGTCTGACGTGGCTTACGCGACGGGGGGGAGCTAATTTTTTTGTCAAAACGTCAATCACCGCCATGTTAGGAACGCCCACTCCCGCGGGACTCGCAACCCGGAGGACACGGGTGAATAGCTGTACCCAGGTATGTACAGCAGCAAAAAAAAATTAAAGGCATAATCCTATTGTAATGCGGGGGGGCAGTGTAATAGGGGAAAGTCGTTTTTAGGGTGAACCACCGCTTTAAATAAGTTTCAGCCTTCGACAAAAGGGTGTTTTCAACTTACCACACAGGTTTGAATCCTCCATCACTTCATACTCCACCAAAATTTGAGTGCTATCTGAAAAAATATAATAATAATAATTTCTTTAGGATGAATATTATACATAATATCTACAGTTGTGCTATGATAATTATTATCTAAATTTTTTCTGCAATGCGCAGTGCGAATGCATCGCACATATGTGAACCAGCCTCATTGAAAACAATGTATTTAGAAATGTTCTGCGTATTGGATGCGGTTTAAGCCGCACTCAATTTGCATAAGTGTGAATCCGGCCTTACTGATGAGGATTGAAGTTATGGTCAATGATAGGTGTCACTAATGGAGACTAATAGGCAGCACTGAAGGGCGCTGATAGGCACTGATGATGAGGCATTAATAGGCAGCAGTGATTGGTAGCACTGATGAGGAGGCACTGATGGGCACTGTTTTTAATGGCTCTCCTCTCCGAACATTGTGTCAGCATAAGCAAAGTACTGTCGATAACCGTAAAATGTGGTTACATCGTGATCAGATGTGATTGGACACAGCTGATCATGATCACTTGGTAAAGGGACGCTATGATTAAGCCTTTACCCCAATCTTTCCACAAAACATATTGTTCACATAGCGCACTGGGTAAGCTCCGCAGTGGGCGTGCGGTTCTGGGAGGATAGATGCCCTCATATAATAAGACCTAACATGTGTAGTGTGAATGCAAATACATATGTGTGCCGAACATTTGCATTTCATCATTCCACATGAGTTGTGTAGGTGTGGGTGGGGGGGGGGGGGGGTTTGAGAGCATTTTATTAAGTAAGTATTACTAGTTTTAAAAAAAAAAAAATGTTTTTAGTAATAATTAAATGCTATCAAAATAGATGAAAAACATCATGTTTGATATAACAATGGCATTGATTGGTACTCTTAATGTAGAGATCTGACTTCAAAAACCTCTAATCAAACCGTGGACTTTTTCCACCAACTGTATGACCCCTTTCACAAGGGCGCCTCTGTCTAACCAACTCCACTTGCTACGCTGATCCCTGCTGAGCAGGCGGATGACAGGTCCGTCTAAACTTTGGCCCCTTTCACACTGGGGCGGGAGCCACGGTGGCGGTATAGCGCTGCTAAAAATAGCGGGGCTATACCGCCAGAATTGCTGTGGGAATCGGACACTAGCGGTGCGGTATTAACCCCTGCTAGCGACCGATATAGGGTTAAAACCGCCCGCAATGCGCCTCTATAGAGGCGCATTGCGGGCGGTATTGACGCGGATTCACATTGTTTTAAATGGGAAGGAGCGGTAAAGGAGCGGTATACACGCCACTCCTCTCACCGCTACAAAGATGCTGCTGACAGGAGATTTTTTTCAATTCCGCCAGAGCAACGCCTCAGTGTGAAAGCCCTCGGGCTTTTACATTGAGTAGGCAGTGAAGGAGTTTTTCAGGCGGTATAGCAGCGCTATTTTTAGTGCTGTACCGCCTGAAAAACTCCTCAGTGTGAAAGGGGTCTTACTGAGCAGAGCGGAGACACACTCAGTCCCGCTCTCCTCTATGCTGGAAACATAACACCAGTACGTTTTCATCTGATATTTGATTTGCAAGATGGATGAAAAATGGACCAACATATACTTCTGAATTGTGCTGACAGGAATCGATCACGGCGGTTGCCAGAGGTCAACTCACTGCTGACATATGCTGCTCTATAGGGGTGAATGGAGGGTCCAATCAGGTATGCGTGAAAACTGGCAGGTGGACCTCATTGGACAGCCTGTGTGAAAGGCCCCTAAAATTAATACAGTCGCAGTATAGTTGTTCAGATTACTTTTGCATAAATAGGAATCACCTGCGCAATATTCATACCAGAATCATGGCTGTATCAACAACCATGATTCCGGTATATACACCGCAAAACTAGGCTATTTATATACCTCTGGTGCAGTGGCGGATGGTGCTCAATTTTTTTTGGGGGGGGGGGGGGGGGGGTGCAAACAAACTGAAAAAAAAAACATCAATTGCAGCCACTGTGCCCATCAAACGCAGCTACTGTGCCATCAAATGGAGCCACTGTACACATAAATTGCAGCAACTGTGCCATCAAACACAGGTACTGTACCCATCAATTGCTGCCAGTGTGCCCATCAATTTATGCTACTGTGCCACATCAATTGTTGCCCCAGTGTGCATCCCCCGCCTGACACCTGTTTCGGGTCACGGCACTGTCCTCCATGCTACAAGTCCTCATGTCTTCTCCTGTCCTCTTCCCGCCCTTTGCTATTATTGGATGCCTGATAAATGTCCAATCACAGCACCTGTCACTTCATGCCAATTAGGTGACAGTTAACCAGGCCCGAGCACCTGATTGGCTGAGAGGCGGATCAGTGTTAAGAAAGCGATTTATTTGCTTCACCAACACAACACTAAGTAAACAGCGAACGCACAGAATTGCGCCCGCTGTTTACCATTTTGGAAGCCTATTATAGCCCACGGCTTTAATCAGGCGCTTTCAAAAACACCCCCACCACCAGTGGCGGCCCGTCCATAGGGGGCGCCTGATAGGCTTTCCGAGTACAGCCCTCCTCTCCCGGAAGGTCTATCCTCGGAACGTACGGGGGGGTGCGTTCCTTGGATAAGACAGATGGCTGTCTCAGCCAATCAGGTTCCCAGATTCTGGTTATCGGTAACCTGATTGGCTGAAGCGTCACCAAGGCGGGAGAAGACATCGAGGGACGTGGAAGCAGAAAGGTAAGTGCATTTTACAGGGCACATCGGCGACAATGGGCACAGAGGCGACAAAGGGCACAGAGGCATCAATGGGTACAGTGGTGACAAAGGGCACAGTGGTGACAATGGGCACAGTGGCAACAATTAAAGGGCACAGTGACATGCACAATGGCAACAATGGGCACAGTGGCAACAATTAAAAGGGCACAGTGACATGCACAGTGGCATCAATGGGCACAGTGGCAACAATTAAAGGGCACAGTGACATGCACAGTGACAACAATGGGCACAGTGGCGACAATTGGCACAGTGGCTGCATTTGATGGCATGGCACAGTGGAGACAAGTGATGGCACAGTGGCTGCGTTTGATGGCATGGCACAGTGGTGACAATTGATGGCACAGTGGCTGCATTTGATAGGCACAGTGAGGCTGCAATTTTTTTTTTGCGTTTGCTCCCCCCCAAAAATGTTGAGCACCAGTCGCCACTGCCCACCACTGTAATTCAGATGGCCGGCGCCCGACAAGGGGCGGAACACCTGAATAGGGGGAGGCAGTGGCGACCACAGATAGAATCATGCAATGCACGAATCTATCTATGGTGAGAGAGAGATGACAGGAGAGAGGGGGCGGCACTCCTGCGCCCTTTATGGACCCACCACCACTGCTCCGGTGGTAATTTAAACAATTAAAATTAAGGTATTAATTCTTACCGTCATCAGTAAACAGCATTAGGGTGTGATCTCCCTCTTGCACGGGTTGCACCTCGTGGTCGTTGGCAGTCTCTTCCTCATTTAATGGTTCTTGTAGCACTGCACAATAAAATATATATATATATATATATTTTATAAACTTCATAAATATTTCCCAAAAATGTAATATTTAAATAAAAATTACTTACTATGGGTATCGGAGTCATATTCTCCTGGTACTCCAAGGATGGTATCTGGCCCAAGGCACCCCTTTAATTCCTCCTCGTATATAGTGAAATTCACATCCACTGGTGGGCCTCCTCCTGTGCCTCTTTGGTGCTTTGCAACGGCGGTCATTTTTTTTTTTAGTAGATTTTTTATATCCACCATGCGGCGTTTGCAGGAGCTGATGGTTCGTGCGATATCCCCGGATGCATTGACTTGTTCCACTATGCTACTCCATATAGCATCCTTTTTGGATTGCGACAGCATCTGAGATCTTTGACCATAAAGCCGATCCCAGTTGTTAACAACACGTGACACAAGCACGCAATTTTGTGTGTATGTAAATTTGGCAACCCTCTTTTTTTTCAGACCCTCCATCTTGCTTCCTATCTTATACCCTCAAATGCTTAATAGTTTAACAGTAACTTAACTTAACTGGATTGTACCATTATTAACACATATGGGAGTTTTTGGACACAACATATATATTTGTAAAATGCCTTTTTTTATCAATTCAATTTGATGAGCATTTAAAAAATAAATAAAACCACCTGCTTTGAACTGGTATGATTTAAATAACATTTTCTATATTTTATTTATGTTTTTTATATTTTTTTATTATTTATTTCAAACCTAAGATTTGGTTCAGCTCTTGGACAATTCTAATTTTATTATATGGGGGGTTCTCTTTATTTAAAATGATTTATTTTAATTTTTAATTTAATATTTTTATTGTTATGCTTTTTTTAAATTATTTAGAACTATTTAATATATATATATTTATTGTTTTTATATGAATGGTGCATATCTGCATGACAGATTTCAGAATACACCATTCACATAAATATGCACATGTGTTATGCTTATGTATTAATCATTATAATGTATTACAGTTATGGGGTGTGTGTTTATTGGATAGGGGGATTATAACTTTATTATTAAGTTAATATGTGCAGTGTATATGAAGTGCTTTGTATTTCACTTAGGGGTTCCGAGACTGAAATCTCCCGAGATATCGCGAGATTAGAGAAACAGAAGCCGTTTGGGATTCTCAAAGCATTTGCAGATCACTTCAATTCACAGTGGGAGAAGTGATCTACACTGTATATTAAACTGCCACAAGGGGGCGAACAGATATCACAGAGAAGAGCCGTGAAGTCAGCAGCAGTGAAATATCACTGAATATTAAACGGACACCTTATTTAGTAATTGTACTGATCTGAGTAGTACAGATTTCACATTAGTGTCATAACTTAGTCCATGTCCATGTCCCCGTCCCACTCCCCACATTCCCCTACCTTAGTCACACAAGTCAAGGCAGCTGGGAAGCAGCATGGCACATCTTCTCCACCCAGTGTGCTTGCCAGAGCCCAGAGCACAGCGTGACATGGCTCCCTGCCTCAGCGCGCTGACTACAGAAGTCAACACGCTGAGGCGGGGAGGCGTGTCACGCTGTGCTCTGGGCTCTGGCAAGCACACTGGGTGGAGCAAGATGGCCGCCGCTCCAGAGCTAGGCCAAAGCCGGGGACTTTCCTAGGCTCCGGAGCGCTCCGCGGATCGATCGCGGGGTCCCCTACAACCGGGACAAGTCCCGGCAGGCTAAATTAGCCGGGACTAGGTCCCAAATAACGGGACTGTCCCCGTTAAAAACGGGACAGTTGGCAAGTATGCCCTCTGTCCAGGTATACCACGTCCACCACCACCCCTCTGTCCAAGTATACCACGTCCACAGCCACCCCTCTGTCCAAGTATACCACGTCCACAGCCACCCCTCTGTCCAAGTATACCATGTCCACAGCCACCCCTCTGTCCAAGTATACCACGTCCACAGCCACCCCTCTGTCCAAGTATACCACGTCCACCGCCACCCCTCTGTCCAAGTATACCATGTCCACCGCCACCCCTCTGTCCAAGTATACCACGTTCACCACCACCCCTCTGTCCAAGTATACCACATCCACAGCCACCCCTCTGTCCAAGTATACCACGTCCACTGCCACCCCTCTGTCCAAGTTTACCACGTCCACCACCACCCCTCTGTCCAAGTATACCACGTCCACCACCCCTCTGTCCAAGTATACCACGTTCACCACCACCCCTCTGTCCAAGTATACCACGTCCACCACTACCCCTCTGTCCAGGTATACCACATCCACAGCCACCCCTCTGTCCAAGTATACCACGTCCACCACTACCCCTCTGTCCAGGTATACCACATCCACAGCCACCCCTCTGTCCAAGTATACCACGTCCACCGCCACCCCTCTGTCCAAGTATACCACGTCCACCGCCACCCCTCTGTCCAAGTATATCACGTCCACCGCCACCCCTCTGTCCAAGTATACCACGTCCACCGCCACCCCTCTGTCCAAGTATACCACGTCCACCGCCACCCCTCTGTCCAAGTATACCACGTCCACAGCCACCCCTCTGTCCAAGTATACCACGTCCACCGCCACCCCTCTGTCCAAGTATATCACGTCCACCGCCACCCTTCTGTCCAAGTATACCACGTCCACCGATACCCCTCTGTCCAAGTATACCACGTCCACCGATACCCCTCTGTCCAAGTATACCATGTCCACCGCCACCCCTCTGTCCAAGTATACCACGTCCACAGCCACCCCTCTGTCCAAGTATACCACGTCCACAGCCACCCCTCTGTCCAAGTATACCATGTCCACCGCCACCCCTCTGTCCAAGTATACCACGTCCACAGCCACCCCTCTGTCCAAGTATACCACGTCCACCGCCACCCCTCTGTCCAAGTATACCACGTCCACCGCCACCCCTCTGTCCAAGTATACCACGTCCACTGCCACCCCTCTGTCCAAGTTTACCACGTCCACCACCACCCCTCTGTCCAAGTATACCACGTCCACCACTCCTCTGTCCAAGTATACCACGTCCACTGCCACCCCTCTGTCCAAGTTTACCATGTCCACCACCACCCCTCTGTCCAAGTATACCACGTCCACCACCCCTCTGTTCAAGTATACCACGTTCACCACCACCCCTCTGTCCAAGTATACCACGTCCACTGCCACCCCTCTGTCCAAGTTTACCACGTCCACCACCACCCTTCTGTCCAAGTATACCATGTCCACCGCCACCCCTCTGTCCAAGTATACCACGTTCACCACCACCCCTCTGTCCAAGTATACCACGTCCACAGCCACCCCTCTGTCCAAGTATACCACGTCCACTGCCACCCCTCTGTCCAAGTTTACCACGTCCACCACCACCCCTCTGTCCAAGTATACCACGTCCACCACCCCTCTGTCCAAGTATACCACGTTCACCACCACCCCTCTGTCCAAGTATACCACGTTCACCACCACCCCTCTGTCCAAGTATACCACGTCCACCACTACCCCTCTGTCCAGGTATACCACATCCACAGCCACCCCTCTGTCCAAGTATACCACGTCCACCGCCACCCCTCTGTCCAAGTATACCACGTCCACCGCCACCCCTCTGTCCAAGTATATCACGTCCACCGCCACCCCTCTGTCCAAGTATACCACGTCCACCGCCACCCCTCTGTCCAAGTATACCACGTCCACCGCCACCCCTCTGTCCAAGTATACCACGTCCACAGCCACCCCTCTGTCCAAGTATACCACGTCCACCGCCACCCCTCTGTCCAAGTATATCACGTCCACCGCCACCCTTCTGTCCAAGTATACCACGTCCACCGATACCCCTCTGTCCAAGTATACCACGTCCACCGATACCCCTCTGTCCAAGTATACCATGTCCACCGCCACCCCTCTGTCCAAGTATACCACGTCCACAGCCACCCCTCTGTCCAAGTATACCACGTCCACAGCCACCCCTCTGTCCAAGTATACCACGTCCACCACTACCCCTCTGTCCAGGTATACCACATCCACAGCCACCCCTCTGTCCAAGTATACCACGTCCACCACTACCCCTCTGTCCAGGTATACCACATCCACAGCCACCCCTCTGTCCAAGTATACCACGTCCACCGCCACCCCTCTGTCCAAGTATACCACGTCCACCGCCACCCCTCTGTCCAAGTATATCACGTCCACCGCCACCCCTCTGTCCAAGTATACCACGTCCACCGCCACCCCTCTGTCCAAGTATACCACGTCCACCGCCACCCCTCTGTCCAAGTATACCACGTCCACAGCCACCCCTCTGTCCAAGTATACCACGTCCACCGCCACCCCTCTGTCCAAGTATATCACGTCCACCGCCACCCTTCTGTCCAAGTATACCACGTCCACCGATACCCCTCTGTCCAATTATACCACGTCCACCGATACCCCTCTGTCCAAGTATACCATGTCCACCGCCACCCCTCTGTCCAAGTATACCACGTCCACAGCCACCCCTCTGTCCAAGTATACCACGTCCACAGCCACCCCTCTGTCCAAGTATACCATGTCCACCGCCACCCCTCTGTCCAAGTATACCACGTCCACAGCCACCCCTCTGTCCAAGTATACCACGTCCACCGCCACCCCTCTGTCCAAGTATACCACGTCCACCGCCACCCCTCTGTCCAAGTATACCACGTCCACTGCCACCCCTCTGTCCAAGTTTACCACGTCCACCACCACCCCTCTGTCCAAGTATACCACGTCCACCACCCCTCTGTCCAAGTATACCACGTCCACTGCCACCCCTCTGTCCAAGTTTACCATGTCCACCACCACCCCTCTGTCCAAGTATACCACGTCCACCACCCCTCTGTTCAAGTATACCACGTTCACCACCACCCCTCTGTCCAAGTATACCACGTCCACTGCCACCCCTCTGTCCAAGTTTACCACGTCCACCACCACCCTTCTGTCCAAGTATACCATGTCCACCGCCACCCCTCTGTCCAAGTATACCACGTTCACCACCACCCCTCTGTCCAAGTATACCACGTCCACAGCCACCCCTCTGTCCAAGTATACCACGTCCACTGCCACCCCTCTGTCCAAGTTTACCACGTCCACCACCACCCCTCTGTCCAAGTATACCACGTCCACCACCCCTCTGTCCAAGTATACCACGTTCACCACCACCCCTCTGTCCAAGTATACCACGTTCACCACCACCCCTCTGTCCAAGTATACCACGTCCACCACTACCCCTCTGTCCAGGTATACCACATCCACAGCCACCCCTCTGTCCAAGTATACCACGTCCACCGCCACCCCTCTGTCCAAGTATACCACGTCCACCGCCACCCCTCTGTCCAAGTATATCACGTCCACCGCCACCCCTCTGTCCAAGTATACCACGTCCACCGCCACCCCTCTGTCCAAGTATACCACGTCCACCGCCACCCCTCTGTCCAAGTATACCACGTCCACAGCCACCCCTCTGTCCAAGTATACCACGTCCACCGCCACCCCTCTGTCCAAGTATATCACGTCCACCGCCACCCTTCTGTCCAAGTATACCACGTCCACCGATACCCCTCTGTCCAAGTATACCACGTCCACCGATACCCCTCTGTCCAAGTATACCATGTCCACCGCCACCCCTCTGTCCAAGTATACCACGTCCACAGCCACCCCTCTGTCCAAGTATACCACGTCCACAGCCACCCCTCTGTCCAAGTATACCACGTCCACCGCCACCCCTCTGTCCAAGTATACCATGTCCACCGCCACCCCTCTGTCCAAGTATATCACGTCCACTGCCACCCCTCTGTCCAAGTTTACCACGTCCACCGCCTCCCCTCTATCCAAGTATACCACGTCCACCGCCACCCCTCTGTCCAAGTATACAACGTTCACCACCACCCCTCTGTCCAAGTATACCACGTCCACCACTACCCCTCTGTCCAGGTATACCACGTCCACCGCCACCCCTCTGTCCAAGTATATCACGTCCACCGCCACCCCTCTGTCCAAGTATACCACGTCCACCGCCACCCCTCTGTCCAAGTATACCACGTCCACCGCCACCCCTCTGTCCAAGTTTACCATGTCCACCACCACCCTCTGTCCAAGTATACCACGTCCACCGCCACCCCTCTGTCCAAGTATACCACGTCCACCGCCACCCTTCTGTCCAAGTATACCACGTCCACAGCCACCCCTCTGTCCAAGTATACCACGTCCACCCCCACCCCTCTGTCCAAGTATATCATGTCCACCGCCACCCTTCTGTCCAAGTATACCACGTCCACCGACACCCCTCTGTCCAAGGTTTTACTTCCCTCTTCATAAAAAGAAATCAGGTTTGTCTGACAACTTCTGTCTTTTATGAATCCAAGTATTTTTTTCCAGCAAGAACTCATCCATGTGGTCTTTTATTAATCTCTCCAGTATCTTCCCAACTATAGAAGTTAGACTAACAGGTCTATAGTTACTTGGTAAAGACTGTGTTCCCTTTTTAAATATGGGCACCACATTGGCCCTGCGCCAATCCAAGGGTACTATTCCTGTCATTAATGAGTCCCTAAATATTAGATACAGTGGCTTTGAAATTACAGAGCTCAATTAATTTAGGATCCGTGGATGGATGCCATCAGGTCCAGGTGCTTTATCCACCTTTATTCTGTCTAAATATTTCTGGACCATATCACTTTTGAGCCATTGTGGATCATTTGGGACTTTGTCACTACCACCCCCATTTTGGACATGCGCCCCCCCCCCATGCTCCTTTGTATACACAGAGCTGAATAAAGTATTTAATACATTAGCCTTCTCTTTGTCCCCAGTCACCCACTCTAGATTATTTTGTAAAGGGCCTACATGCTCGGACTTCACCTTTTTACTATTAATATATTTGAAGAATTTCTTGGGATTTGTCCTACTATCTTTTGCAATCTGTCGTTCGTTTTGAATTTTTGCATCCTTGATTTCCTTTTTACATATTCTGTTATATTCTTTGTAACATTTAAATTACACTAGTGTTCCTTAATTTTTATATTTTTTAAAAGCTCTTTGCTTATAGCCTTTTTAACTTTTGGCGTGAGCCACAAAGGTTTTGTTTTTAGCCTTTTAAACTTTTTGCCCATGGTAATATAATTTGCAGTGAGTTTACAAACAGTCTTTTTGAAGAATTCCCATTTCTGCCAATATTCCCTCCCAATCTAAGTCCTGGAGAGCAGCCCTCATCCTTGGAAAATTTGCTCTCTTGAAGTTAAGTGTTTTTATCTTACCGGTATGTGATTTTTGCTTACAGCTAACATCAAATGAAATCATGTTATGATCACTGCTACCCAGGTGTTCCTTTATCTGAACATTAGTAATACGCTCTGCATGGTTTGAGATTACCAGGTCCAACAGAGCATCATTCCTAGTTGGGGCCTCAATAAACTGGACCATAAAACTGTCCTGTTAGGCCTCTTGCACACGACCGAACATGTCCGCTGAAACTGGTCCGGCGGACCAGTTTCCGCGGACATGTTCGGTCGTGTGTAGGGCCGACCGGACAATTTTCCGGCGGATCGGACAGGTTTCCAGCGGACAAATGTTTCTTAGCATGCTAAGAAACATGTCCGCTGGAAGCCTGTCCGTCGGACATGTTCGGTCGTCTGTACGACTCACCGGACATGTCCGCTCGGCCGAAAGCCCTCCCATGCGTCGAAGTGATTCGACGCATGCGTGGAAGCATTTACCTTCCAGGGTCGCGCACGTCGCCGCGTCATCATCGCGGCGACAGCGTGACCACATCACCGCGCATCCTGTCCGCGCGGATTTCTGTTTGATGGTGTGTACAACCATCAGACAGAAATCTCCGAGCGGACATGTCCGATGAAAACGGTCCGTGGACCATTTTCATCAGACATGTCCCCTCGTGTGTACGAGGCCTAATAGGTTTAGAAATTGTTGCCCTTTAACTGTCCCAGCAGTGCCAATACTCCAGTCAATTTCTGGCTAGTTAAAATTCCCCATTATTATCAACGTCCCAGCCCTTGCAGCCCTTTCCATCTGTGCAAGGAGCTGAGTCTCCACCTCCTCATTAACATTGGGTGGTCTATAACAAACTCCAATGATTAACCAATTGAACTACGCACATCTGTATGCAGTTCCACCCATAAGGTGGGCTTTAGGCTCATCACACTCTCCATCCACCAGGTCCTCTTTCACGCTTGCTTTGAGATAACTTCTTACATAGAGACAGACCTGTCCACCTTTCCTTTTTACTAGGGATGAGACGAACAATCCCCCACCCCCCCATGTTCGGTTCTCGCAAGAACCTGCGAACAGACCAAAAGATCGTGTGAACTTTAGAACCCTGTTAAAGTCTATGGGACTCAAAGTTTGAAATCTAAAGTGCTAATTTTAAAGGCTAATATGCAAGTTATTGTCCTAAAAAGTGTTTGGGGACCCGGGTCCTGCCCCAGAGTTTTAAAAACTGATGTTTTTTCGGGAGCAGTGATTTTAATAATGCTTAAAGTGAAACAATAAAAGTGAAATATTCCTTTAAATTTCGTACCTAGGGGGGGGGGTGTATAGTATGCCTGTGAAGTAGCGCTTGTTTCCCGTTCTTAAAACTGTCTCTGCACAAAATGTATTTTCTGAAGGAAAAAAAGGCATTTAAAATCACTTGTGACTATAATGAATTGTCGGCTCCTGGCAATACAGAGAAAAGTCATTCATAAAAAATAAAAATGTGTGGGGGTCCCCCAAATTCAATTACCAGGCCCTTCAGGTCTGGTATAAATATTAAGGGGAACCCCGCATCAAATTTAAAAAAAATTACGTGGGGTTCCCCCCAAATATCCACTCCAGACCCTTCAGGTCTGGTATGGATTTTAAGAGGAACTCAGCCCCAATTTAAAAAAAACTGGCGTGGAGTTCCCCCCAAAAATCCACACCAGTCCCTATATCCGCGCACGCAACCTGGCAGGCCGCAGGAAAAGAGGGGGGGACGAGAGAGCGCCCCTCCTCCTGAACTGTACCAGGCCACATGCCCTCAACATTGGGAGGATGCTTTGGGGGTCTGTGACCCCTCAAAGCACCATGTCCCCATTGAATTTTACAACGGTGTCTGTGTTTTTTTTTAACGGCGCATGTGCCGTTCATGAAAACATCCCAGTGCGCATGCTCGAAAATCCGCCGCAAAACGTCATTGCTTTCGTCCAGATGTATTCGCGAACGACTTACGCAAACGACGTAAAAATTTCAAAACTCGGCGCGGGAACGACGGCCATACTTAACATAGGATACGCCGCACATACCCCTCATATAGCAGGGGTAGCTTTACCGGAAAAAGCCGAACGCAAACGACGTAAAAAAAAGCGCCGGGCAGTTGTTCGTTTCTGAATCGACGTAAATAGTCATTTGCATATTCCTCGCGTAAACAAACAGAAGCGCCACCGGCCTGAAAATGCAGCCTAAGATACGACAGGGTAAGACACTTACACCTGTCGGATCTTAGGGATATCTATGTGTAACCTGATTCTCTGAATCGACCCTGCGCACTCAGAGATACGCCGTCGTATATCTTTCTGAATCTGGCCCCTTGTATCTTCCCAAGAACAATCACAATAAAGACAAACTGTCATATAAAATCTGCCCGCTAGATGTCGCCATTTCCTGTGTCTTGCTGTAGGAACGTTTCTTCCCCAGGAACCACATATGTCAGCAGAGTTCCCGGGAGGACGGAGATTGGGGGTGAACGGTAAGTTGCACCATGTGCACTGCCTGATATGATTATTATTATTATAATACAGGATTTATATAACTCCAACAACTTTACAATATAGATGGAAATAGTGTGTTTACTATACAATTCTTTATAAGAGGGTTTGGAGGGCACTGGTCATAAGAGCTGACAATCTAATGGGGGAGGGGGGTGTAATACAGAAAGTAAGAATAGCAGGGAAGGTAGATTAAGAGACTCATTGCTGTGATATTAGAGTGAGGAGGTGCATGGAGTGTGTCTGGAAGGTGAAGGGTTACACCTCCATGTGGCTCCTGCTGTCTTCTCCCTGACATGAAGCTCTATGGGGGGGGGGGACTACAAGTCTCAGCATGCACCAGCTGTGAAGGGGGGGGAGGTTGCTGGAATCTGGAGAGTCACGTGTTGAAGGAAGGACGCTTTTATGGGACTACAACCCCCAGCATGTCCTCTCGGGCTCTGACATGCATACAGGATGCAACTGGCAGGGAGCTGTAGTTCCTCGGTGGTGGTACAAGAGTGACAACTAGTGTTCTATCAGAAACACGCTACCCATCAGAAGATGCAACCCTGTGACGTTCTGACACGGCCATCTTGGTACACCCCGCACCCGTCAGCAGTAAGCCAAGGCGCCAAGCGGACATCTTGTTACACCCATCGGAGTCTCGCATTTCCCACGTATTTTTTACCAGTAAACTCGGCTTATATAGGGAAATTCAGGATTTAGAAGTCTGTAACGCTGTTTTGATGTTGAATTGTAAAAGCAGCGATGTTCTGTCAGATTAACAAACCCGTGAGGTCAGCAGGCTCGCCGCTGCTTTTAAAATTCAACATCTAAACAAGTCAGACGGATTTCAAAATCCTGCATTTCCCTATATAAGCTCCGTTTACTGGTAATAATAATACGTGCGGGGTGCAAAACTCCCGGAGGGTGTACCAAGATGGCCGCTTGGCAGCTTTTGACTGCAGGCTTACTGCGGACGAGTTCAGGGTGTACAAAGATGGCCGCACAGGGAACGTCACTTCCGTTATATATTCTGATGGATAGCGTCTTTCTGACCGGACATCGGCGCTTCTGATTGCTGCTCCCACCAGAATATTATTATTCTATTCTATGTAGTAGTAGTTTTATTATGATGATGATGATTATTACTACTATGATTAATAATAATAATCCTCCTGCATTGGATTGGATTGTAACTGTATGGTCTCCTTTTATTTTGAGCAAATTGTTGGTCCCGTATACATCCCGTACTATAATAATATTCATAATAATAATAATCAACATCATCATAATATTGTTATTGTCATTACTATGATGATTATTATTTTATTTTTTATTACTATGATTATTATTGTTGCTATGACTGTGATTATTATTACTAATTCTATGATGATGATTTTGTTTTCTCAAAATGAAGGGAGACCGTACAGTTACAATCCAATACAGGAGGGTTAGAGGATTATTATTAGGATTATTTCTATTACTACTACCATGAATATTATTATAGTACGGGATGTATACGGCACCAACAATTTCTCAAAATAAAGGGAGACCATACAGTTACAATACAATTCAGTACAGGATGGGAAGAAGGATCCTCGTGCCTGTGGCCTTACAATTTAAAAGGAATCAACACAACAGCTAGCAGCCCCCCCCCCTGCGTCTCTGGCTGGCAGCCCCCCAACTGCGTCTCTGGCTGGCAGCCCCCCCTCCCCTGCGTCTCTGGCTGGCAGCCCCCTCCCCTGCCTCTCTGGCTGGCAGCCCCCTCCCCTGCCTCTCTGGCTGGCAGCCCCCTCCCCTGCCTCTCTGGCTGGCAGCCCCCTCCCCTGCGTCTCTGGCTGGCAGCCCCCTCCCCTGCGTCTCTGGCTGGCAGCCCCCTCCCCTGCGTCTCTGGCTGGCAGCCCCCTCCCCTGCGTCTCTGGCTGGCAGCCCCCTCCCCTGCGTCTCTGGCTGGCAGCCCCCTCCCCTGCGTCTCTGGCTGGCAGCCCCCCCCCGCGTCTCTGGCTGGCAGCTCCCCCTCCGTCTCTGGCTGGCAGCTCCCCCCCCCGCGTCTCTGGCTGGCAGCCCCGCCCCCCCTAGCGTCTCTGGCTGGCCGCTCCCCCCCCCCTAGCGTCTCTGGCTGGCCGCTCCCCCCTAGCGTCTCTGGCTGACCGCTCCCCCCCCCTAGAGCTCCCCCCCCCAGCGTCTCTGGCTGGCAGCTCCCCCCCCCAGCGTCTCTGGCTGGCAGCTCCCCCCCCCCCCCCAGCGTCTCTGGCTGGCAGCTCCCCCCCCCCCCCCAGCGTCTCTGGCTGGCAGCTCCCCCCCCCCCCCCAGCGTCTCTGGCTGGCAGGTCTCCCCCTCCAGCGTCTCTGGCTGGAAGCTCTCTTTTCCCCCGCGTCTCTGGCTGGCAGCTCCCCCCCCCCCTAGAGCTCCCCCCCCAGCGTCTCTGGCTGGCAGCTCCCCCCCCCCCCAGCGTCTCTGGCTGGCAGCTCCCCCCCCCCCCCAGCGTCTCTGGCTGGCAGCTCCCCCCCCCCCCAGCGTCTCTGGCTGGCAGCTCCCCCCCCCCCCCAGCGTCTCTGGCTGGCAGCTCCCCCCCCCAGCGTCTCTGGCTGGCAGCTCCCCCCCCCCAGCGTCTCTGGCTGGCAGGTCTCTCCCTCCAGCGTCTCTGGCTGGCTGCTCCCCCCCCCCCCCCCCCCAGCGTCTCTGGCTGGCAGCTCTCCCCCTCCAGCGTCTCTGGCTGGCAGCTACCCCCCCCCCAGCGTCTCTGGCTGGCAGCTCCCCCCCCCCCCCCCCCAGCGTCTCTGGCTGGCAGCTCTCCCCCTCCAGCGTCTCTGGCTGGCAGCTCCCCCCCCCCCCCCCCCCCCAGCGTCTCTGGCTGGCAGCTCCCCCCCCAGCGTCTCTGGCTGGCAGCTCCCCCCCCCCCCCCAGCGTCTCTGGCTGGCAGGTCTCCCCCTCCAGCGTCTCTGGCTGGAAGCTCTCTTTTCCCCCGCGTCTCTGGCCTGGCAGCTCTCCACCCCCCCACCCCCTCTCCAGCGTCTCTGGCTGGAAGCTCTCCACCCCCCCCCCCTCTCCAGCGTCTCTGGCCGGTAGCTCTCCACCCCCTCCGCTCTCCAGCGTCTCTGGCTGGGGGGGGGGGGGTGTCTACTCAATATTAAGTGACTGGTCATAATGTTATGACTGATTGGGTTATTTGCAGAAAATAGTGGGAAATGTTTCCTAGGAGAAGAACAATTTATTATTAATTTAAATTATTCGTAAAGGCTGATACCCGGGCTGCTGATATGTTGGTGGCACAAACAAGAGCAGGCTTGTTAGAAAAGGAGCCGGTTCCAGGGTTCTCATGCTTTGTCCTGGCATCATCACTCACTGATCTGCTGACCTGGAACAATCATGTAGAAAGTGAAGTCTGAAAAACAGGAACTTTTTTGTCAGGATCAGATTGTCACTGGGTGGTAAAGCCAGCATTATGATCTGGGTGTTTGTCTGACCCGATGGTGGGTGTGTCTTCACTCTTCTGTCTTGTCTTCTCTCTCCAGGGATTGGCCACACAGACATTATACTCAGTTGGCGCAGTCATCCTATCTCTAGGAATTGGGCACACTGGCATTATATCCAGAGAGGAAACAGTGATACTACCTACAGGGACTGGGCACATTGGCTACCTACAGGGACTGGGCACATTGGCATTATACCCAGGGATTGGTGTGCAGCAGGCACAGTGATACTACCTTCAAGGACCGGGTTAACTGGCATTTTCCGCTGGGATTTGAGTGCAGTGAGGACAGTGATACTACCTCCAGGAACCAGACACACTACCATATTTACCAAGGAATCAAAGTTCAGTGGGCACACTTTTTTTTTTTTTTACCTCCAGGAATCTGAGTACAGTGATACCTCCAGGTTCTAGGCACACTGCCAGTACCCCAGGAATCGGAGTACAGCGGGCACAGTGATACCTCAATGAATTGTAGTACAGCGGGCACAGTGATACCTCCAGGAATCGGAGTACAGCGGGCACAGTGATACCTCCAGGAATCGGAGTACAGCGGGCACAGTGATACCTCCAGGAATCGGAGTACAGCAGGCACAGTGATACCTCCAGGAATCGGAGTACAGCGGGCACAGTGATACCTCAATGAATTGTAGTACAGCGGGCACAGTGATACCTCCAGGAATCGGAGTACAGCGGGCACAGTGATACCTCCAGGAATCGGAGTACAGCAGGCACAGTGATACCTCCAGGAATCGGAGTACAGCGGGCACAGTGATACCTCCAGGAATCGGAGTACAGCGGGCACAGTGATACCTCCAGGAATCGGAGTACAGCAGGCACAGTGATACCTCCAGGAATCGGAGTACAGCGGGTACAGTGATACCTCCAGGAATCGGAGTACAGCGGGCACAGTGATACCTCCAGGAATCGGAGTACAGCGGGCACAGTTAAACTTTCAGGAATCGGAGTACAGCGAGCACAGTTAAACTTTCAGGAATCGGAGTACAGCGGGCACAGTGATACCTCCAGGAATCGGAGTACAGCAAGCACAGTGATACCTCCAGGAATCGGAGTACAGCGGGCACAGTGATACCTCCAGGAATCGGAGTACATCGGGCACAGTGATACCTCCAGGAATCGGAGTACAGCGGGCACAGTGATACCTCCAGGAATCGGAGTACAGCGGGCACAGTGATAACTCCAGGGGCTGGGAACACTGCCAGTACCCCAGGAATCGGGGCACAGCGATACCTCCAGGGGCTGGGCACACTGCCAGCACCCCAGGAATCGAAGTACAGTGGGCACAGTGATACCACCAGGGACTGGGCACACTGCCAGTACCCCAGGAATCGGAGTGTAATAGGCACACTACCAGGATGAAGAGTGATGTGTGTGTACGTTGCCCCTTTTTTCATATCAGAGATTGGGTGATTCGAGGTGGGCGGGGGGTGGGGGGGTGGGTGATGTTGGGAATGAAATATGACGCGATCATGTATTGCTAAAATTGGTCATACATGAGCCATGTTGGAATACTTTGTGATAACCCCCATCGGTATTATTGGGTCTTGTTCACACAGGCTTCAGTTGGCACAATGTCAGTGTGTACAGCAAGCTTTGGTAAAGCTCTCAGCAGATGTAGCCACCCTGCCCACCTCCTAATCCTCTATACTGACCACAATGCTTATACTTCTCTAGCTACCAACCCCCTACAGGTCTATGGGGCCGAACTGCTCACACCCGGACACCAGGTGAAGAAGTTGGCGGAGGATTGTGATGCCGGGGTCTTGGTGGCAAGGTCTGGATAAGTATAAAGATTTGGAGGGTGAGGAGGCTACATCTCTCTATGGCATGGGTGCTCAACCTGTGGCCCTACAGCTGTTGCGAAACTACAAGTCCCATGATGCATTGCAAGCTGCTGACAGGTACAAGCTTGATTCTCAAAGTCAGAGGCATGATGGGAGTTGTGGTTCCATAACAGCTGGAGGGCCACAGGTTGAGCATCCATGCTCTATGGGATAAGGAAACAATGTTTATCCACCTCCAGTCCGGACATTTCCTGGCACTTTTTCTTCACAACAATTGTAACAATCTGTATTTTTTTTTTTTTTTGCAAGAAAATTACTTGGAACCCCCAAACATTTATATATATATATATATATATAATATTTTGAAAGCAGAGGCCCTAGAAAATAACTTGGGTGTTGCAATTTTCGGTCAATTTGTACAGCTGTTTTTTTTCCGAACACATAACCAAATTATTTTGTAAAATATAAAAGCCGTTATGCCGAGTAAATAGATACCAAACATTCACGCTTTAAAACTGCGCACGCCCGTGCAAATTACGTAAAATTTGCCATCCACAGTCAGCGTTTTAACCACTTAAGACCCGGACCTTTAGACAGGTAAAGGACCCGTCCAGGTTTTGCGATTCGGCACTGCATCGCTTTAACTGACAATTGCGCGGGGGTGCGACGTGGCTCCCAAACAAAATTGGCGTTCCTTTTTTTTTCCCCACAAATAGAGCTTTTTCTTCAAATGTTTTTTTTATTGTATTTTTCAAAGATGCACAAATAAGAGTCATAACAATACAACAGTTTCTTAGTCATAAGAAGTCACAAATAGAGCTTTCTTTTGGTGGTGTTTCATCATCTCTGCGTTTTTTTTTTTTGCGCTATAAACAAAAAAAGAGCGACAATTTTGAAAAAAATGCTATATTTTTTACTCTTTGCTTTAACCACTTAAGCCCCAGACCAATATGCTGCCTAAAGACCCAAGGGGTTTTTAGTTCGGGACTGTGTCGCTTTAACAGGCAATTGCGCGGTCGTGCGACGTGGCACCCAAACAAAATTGGCGTCCTTTTTTTCCCACAAATAGAGCTTTCTTTTGGTGGTATTTGATCACCTCTGCGCTTTTTTATTTTTTGCGCTATAAACAAAAATGGAGCGACAATTTTGAAAAAAATGCAATATTTTATACTTTTTGCTATAATAAATATCCCCCAAAAAAATATAAAAAAATATTTTTTTCCTCAGTTTAGGCCGATACGTATTCTTCTACATATTTTTGGTAAAAAAAAATCTCAATAAGCGTTTATCGATTGGTTTGCGCGAAATTTATAGCGTTTACAAAATAGGGGATAGTTTTATTGCATGTTTATTATTATTTATTTATTTTACTACTAATGGCGGCGATCAGCAATTTTTTTTTGTGACTGCGACATTATGGCGGACACTTCGGACAATTTTGACACATTTTTGGGACCATTGTCATTTTCACAGCAAAAAATGCATTAAAAATGCACTGATTACTGTGAAAATGACAATTGCAGTTTGGGAGTTAACCACAAGGGGGCGCTGAAGGGGTTAAGTGTGACCTCATCTGTGTTTCTAACTGTAAGGGGGCGGGGCTGGACATGTGACGTCAGTGATCGTCTTTCCCTATATCAGGGAACACATGATCAATGACACTGCCACAACGAAGAACAGGGAAGGTTTGTTTTACACACACCTCTCTCCGTTCTTCAGCTCCGGTGACCGATCGCGGGACACTGGCGGCGATCGGGTCCGCGGTCACGGAGCTTCGGACCAGGTCGCGAGCGTGCCGACGGCGGCACGCTCGCGACCCCACGGCTGGGCTTAAAGAATGGCGACCCTTGGCCCCCCAGATGTTTTGGAACTACATTTCCCATGATGCTCAAGCAGGCTGCAGCGTGCATGAGCATCATGGGAAACGTAGTTCCAAAACATCTGGAGGGCCAAGGGTCGCCATCACCAGCCCAGGCACATTCACCAGACAAATGGAAGATATTTTTTTTTTCTGGGCAATATTTAGGCACAATTCCTAAATGTTCCTTAGAACTTCACTTTTTGGGTTCAGGCCCACAAACGCTTTGTAAAAGCTTGCTGTACCCACCGATCGAGCTGAAGTCCGTGTGATCAAGGCCCTTAGACACAGACTGGGGCAGAAGTCACGTGACCTCCTGTGTTTGGGGGTGACTCGGGTATTCGGAAAGGTTTGACGACATTTTATTCTTCGGCAGGTCCAGAACACCAATGATTTCAGCACCGTCAGCAAAGTGTCGGCGGCAGCAATGGGCTACTTCACCGACGAGTTCCAGAAATATTTTGTAAGTCGGACGAGCAGAAGATCCCCGCTCATCCACAGGTGAGGCACCCACACCCTCCCGCAACCTGTGATTGCGGACAAGAAATCTGTTTTGTAACCTGGTGCCTTGTATTGATTGGATAAAATACAGTGGCCCAGATTCAGGTAGAATTGCGCGATATTTGCGGGGGGAGCAGGGCAACGATTTTGCCCTGCGCCCCCGCAAATATTTTGCGCTGCCCTTGATTCACGGAGCAGTAGCTCCGTGAACTGCGAGGGCGCGCCGGCAAATTTGCCCGGCGTAAGCGCGCGCAAGTTAAATGATCCCGCCGGGGGCGGGAATCATTTAAATTAGGCGCGCTCCCGCGCCGAGCGTACAGCGCATGCTCCGTCGGGAAACTTTCCCGACGTGCATTGCGGCAAATGACGTCGCAGGGACGTCATTTGCTTCAAAGTGAACGTGAATGGCGTCCAGCGCCATTCACGAAGCACTTACGCAAACGACGTGAAATTCAAATTTCACGTCGCGGGAGCGGCGGCTATACTTTAGCATTGGCTGCCCCTACTATTAGAAGGGGCAGCCTTGCGCTAAAGTTGCCGTACGTAAACTCCATACCTGGCTTGCGCGGGGCCCGCGCAAGTTTGTGAATCAGTTGGTAGTATGCAATTTGCATACTACACGCTGATCACAATGGGAGCGCCCCCTAGCGGCCCACGCAAGAATGCAGCCTAAAATCTGCAAGGCATAAGTGCCTTATGCCGCGCAGATTTTAGGCTGCAGTCGGTGTAACGAGGTTCCTGAATCAGGAGCACTCGTTACACCAGAGCAAGTAAGCAATTGCGCCGTGTAACTTATGGTTACACGGGCGCAATTGCTTCTTGAATCTGGGCCAATATGTTCTGACCACAAGGAACCCTCGAGGATCAGATATGCGTACTTCTATTGTGCCAAGACAATTGCGCGGTCGTGCGACGTGGCTCCCAAACAAAATTGGCGTCCTTTTTTTTCCCACAAATAGAGATTTCTCTTGGTGGTATTTGATCACCTCTGCGGTTTTTAGATTTTGCGCTATAAACAAAAAAAGCGTAATTTTTGAAAAAAAACACGATATTTTTTACTTTTTACTATAATAAATATCCCATTTTTTAAAAAAATATATATATTTTTTTTCTCTGTTTAGGCCGATACGTATTCTTCTACATATTTTTGGTAAAAAAAAAAAAAAATCCCAATAAGCGACTGGTTTGCGCAAAAGTTATAGCGCCTACAAAATAGGGGACATAATTATTATTATTTTTTTTTACTAGTAATGGCGGCGAGCTGTGATTTTTTTTTTTTTTTTTTTTTTATTGGGACTGCGACATTATGGCGGACACTTTTTACAGATTTTTGGGACCATTCACATTTATACTGCGATCAGTGCGATAAATATGCACTAATTACTGTATAAATGTGACTGGCATTGACGGGGTTAACACTAGGGGGTGAGGAAGGGGTTAAATGTGTACCCTGCATGGTGTTTCTGACTGGGGGAGGTGACCGATCTGTGTCCCTATGTACAAAGGATCAGTCTCCTCTCTCCCTAACAGGATGTGGATCTGTGTGTTTACACACACAGATCCACGTATTTGTCTCTGTAACCGCCGATCGCGGGTGCCTGGAGGACATCGTGGCCGCCAGGCACGCGCATCGGCATCTCAGTGATGCCGCGGGAGCGTGCGCGCGGCGGCGGCGGGAGCGCGCCCCCTAGTGGCCGGAGGAGCTGAGGACGTCCCGGCAATTGAGAGCCACCTTGTGACCGTCTTTTGTTAATAGGCAGGATGCCTTGTGGTTAAAGGGGTTGTAAAGGTAATTTATTTTTTTTCCTAAATAGCTTCCTTTCACTTCATCCTTCCATTTTGCTTTTAAATGTCCTTATTTCTTCTGAGAAATCCTCACTTCCTGTTCTTCTGTCTGTAACTCCACACAGTAATGCGAGGCTTTCTCCCTGGTGTGGAGTGTCGTGCTCGCCCCCTCCCTTGGACTACAGGAGAGTCAGGACGCCCACTAACACACGGCTCCTTTCTCTATCTGCAATGTAGAGAGCGTCCTGACTCTCCTGTAGTCCAAGGCAGGGGGGCGAGCACACCAGGGAGAAAGCCTTGCATTACTGTGTGGAGTTACAGACAGAAGAACAGGAAGTGAGGATTTCTCAGAAGAAATAAGGACATTTAAAAGCAAAATGGAAGGATGAGGTAAGTGAAGGAGGACGGCACTAAGGTAAAGGAAGCTATTTAGGGAAAAAAATTACCTTTACAACCCATTTAAATGCTTTCAGGATTCCATAGGAACATTCTGGGAGGAACTACTTTCTAAGTACCAAGCACTCTCAGGGAAACTTTTAGATACATTACAGTAAGGGGGAATAAGTATTTGATCCCCTGCTGATTTTGTAGGTTTGCCCACTGACAAAGAAATGATCAGTCTATAATTTTAATGGTCGGTTTATTTTATCAGTGAGAGACAGAAGAACAACAAAAATATCCAGAAAAACACATTTCAAAAAGTTGTAAATTGATTTTCATTTTAATGTGTGAAATAAGTACTTACCGTATTTATCGGCGTATAACGCGCACCGTAATTTTAGGAGGGAAGTTTTAGGAAAAAAACTTTCAACAGCCCCTTTTATATTCCAAAGCCCCCCCTGCACATTACACACAGATCCCAGCACATTACACACAGATCCCAGCACATTACTCACAGATCCCAGCACATTACACACAGATCCCAGCACATTACACGCAGATCCCAGCACATTACACACAGATCCCAGCACATTACACACAGATCCCAGCACATTACACACAGATCCCAGCACATTACACACAGATCCCAGCACATTACACGCAGATCCCAGCACATTACACGCAGATCCCAGCACATTACACACAGATCCCAGCACATTACACACAGATCCCAGCACATTACACACAGATCCCAGCACATTACTCACAGATCCCAGCACATTACACACAGATCCCAGCACATTACACACAGATCCCAGCACATTACACACAGATCCCAGCACATTACACACAGATCCCAGCACATTACACACAGATCCCAGCACATTACACACAGATCCCAGCACATTACACGCAGATCCCAGCACATTACACGCAGATCCCAGCACATTACACGCAGATCCCAGCACATTACACACAGATCCCAGCACATTACACACAGATCCCAGCACATTACACGCAGATCCCAGCACATTACACGCAGATCCCAGCACATTACACGCAGATCCCAGCACATTACACGCAGATCCCAGCACATTACACGCAGATCCCAGCACATTACACGCAGATCACACAGGTCCCAGCACATTACACACAGGTCCCAGCACATTACACACAGATCCCAGCACATTACACGCAGATCCCAGCACATTACACGCAGATCCCAGCACATTACACGCAGATCCCAGCACATTACACGCAGATCCCAGTAACTATGCAGGGAGCATCTATTTTTTAGGTTAGCCTGAGCCGCTCCACTCACTCAGCTTCGGCGTCAGCCGATACCCGCTTTCCCACGCCGAGTTTGAATACTGCGCCGGCATATACTGAGCGCAGTACACTCGCGTATAGTCAGCAATGCTCGGCTACTCTTGCGCTCACGTCCTGTACGTCCAGGAGCCGAGCCTGCCCGACTATACACGAGTGTACTGCGCTCTGTATATGCCGGCGCAGTATTCAAACTCAGCGCGGGTATCGGCGTATATCGCGCACCCACGATTTTGCCCTGATTTTCAGGGCAAAAAGGTGCGCGGTATACGCCGATAAATACGGAAATCACCCCTATCAATCTGCAAGATTTCTGTCTCTCAGGTGTCTTCTATACAGGTAACAAGCTGAGATTAAGAGCACTCTCCTAAAGGGAGTGCTCCTAATCTCATCTTGTTACCTGTATAGAAGACACCTGTCCACAGAAGCAATCAGATTCCAATCTCTCCACCACGGCCAAGACCAAAGAGCTGCCCAAGGATGTCGGGGGGGACAAGATTGTAGACCAACACAAGGCTGGAATGGGCTACAAGACCATCGAAGTATAATAGGAAAGATGGCTTTGTTGTTGGTATGGGGAGGTTGATTGATTCAGTTCAAACACTATAGTGATCCACTGTCTGCCTTTTGTCCTGCAGGGGGTACTGTGTCCGCTCGCAGGCCATCAATCACTGTATCGGGGAGTTTCTCCAAGACACCCAGGATTGTGCGCACAGACAGGTGAGTGATCTGCGAGGCAAACCTCTGCCAGAACACAATGGGGGGATTTACTACAACTGGAGAATGTAAAATCTGGTGCAGCTCTGCATGGCAGCCAATCAGCTTCTATCTTCAGTTTGTTCAATGAAGCTTTGACAATAAACCTGGAAGCTGATTGGTTTTCTATGCACGGCTGCACCAGATTTTGCTCTCGCCAGATTTATTTTATTTTTATTTGCAAACTTTTAAAAAGTACAAGGTCTTATACTAATTTTGGCAACAAAAGACACAGTAGGGCTTATTTTCGGGGTAGGTCTTACCATGAAATGTGCTGTCTTTTCTCCCCCTTTCCCTCAGGGCTGTGGAGTCGGTAGATAAATGTTCCGACTCCTCAGTTTTATGTACTTCCGACTCCGACTCTCCGACTCCTCTGTATTAATATGCGAATGTATTTTATACATTCCTTGAGGGAAAGAAACGCAACCTACCACAGGACTACTGGCTGGGAAGCCAACAGTCTACTGTATTGCACAGTTTAAGCAAAAGACAAACACAATGAAAACAATCAAGTGGCTGGATAGTAGCAGCAGGCATAAACATCAGGAACAGGATCTTTACCAGTTCAAAAATACAAACCACATTATTTGGTTGTTTTAGAACAAAAACAAAGCTTATCTATAATGAACCAAAAACAAAATCTGTAAAACCTAGAAATGGTTTATATTAATCTTGAAATGTAGTTCTAGGCTTAGCAAATGCAAATCAATTCAATGTAGAGTTCTAAGGAAGAGAATTGCCTCTCCCAGATCCTCTTTCATAGAGGCTCTTAAGTCAGACTTTATAATTTTTAGGGCTGAAAATAATCTTTCGACACTGACTTGGGTGGGTGGCATTGCAGTAACTATTCTGGCCACATCACTAACGATCTCTGGATAAACAAGGATGGCTTCTTCAACAGTAAGTTTTGATGAGCGATCATACTTTTCAACTTCTTTTAGTGCTTTATAAAACTCCTGTTGGAATTTTTTTATTTGGACACTTACTGGTTCTCTAACATGCGTTCCCTGTAAAAGCAGAACACAACACTATGGAAAGTATAAGTATTGCAGCTCCTAATTGTGCGTTGCGTGCCATATAGTGAAGCACATGAAAAGCATGCTTCTTCACGGTCACTTAACGTGTTCGTTTTGCGGTTACGTGAGGCACTGCATGCATTGGTCTTTATTCTTACTGTAGAGAAGTCATTAATTATAACTTTTTGTGAATTGGGACATTTAAACTTGCTTTTTTTTTTTTTATTCCAATCTAAATTTAGTAGGAGTCGGAGTCGGTGCATTGTTTGCCGACTCCGACTCCAGGTACCCAAAATTTCCCCCGACTCCTCGACTCCGACTCCACAGCCCTGCTCTCCCTCCCTGCCTGTCAGGAATCCCCACTGTGAACTGAGTTAAAATGCTTGTAAAATCCTATAATCCTCTCTATTACAGTATTACATATTGTACAATGTGTGTGTTTCTGTAATATAATTGTGCCAAATACCTTCTGCTCTGCGCTTCTGTGACCCGCTGGGGCTCTCTTCCCCCGCATTTATATTACGGAAACACACACATTGGCCCAGATTCACAAAGAACTTACGCCGGCATATCTCGAGATGCGCGGCGTAAGTGTAAATATGCGCCGTCGTATCTGTGCGCCGTACCCACAGTACCAGATACGCCTGAAAATGGGCTTCTCCCGACCGACGTAACTTTCCTACGCCGGCGTAACTTGGGCTCATATTTACGCTGGACGCATCTGGCGCTCCCATCGATTTTCTTTTCAAATATGCAAATGAGGGACATGCGCCGATTCAGAAACGTACGTTTGGCCGGCACAGGCTACGCGCGGTGCGCGTAAGCTGTACGTCCGGCCTAAAGTTACCCCTCATAAAGCAGGGGTAACTTTGCACCAGACGTGTGCAGGTCAGCTGGAGAGCAGCTGCAGCAGCACCGTTACGGACGAGCTGAGCAACCACACTTGCAGGACAACACATCCGTATGCCAACATGCCAGGGGCAGCCATGGTCATAGCACTACTAGTGTGTTCAGAGGCGCGTAGGAGGAGGGCACGGGAGAGGATATACCGACCGTGCATGAACGTCTTTGGCATGGGGGAATCGGAGGTGTATCGCATCTTCAGATTCAGCCCTGATGCCATCCTGGAATTAGCCACAGCCCTGCAGGATGACATCACCAGCCAGACCCAACGCTCACATGCAGTGCAGCCACTGGTCAAGGTACTGGCAACACTGCATTTCCTCGCCAGTGGATCTTTTCAGCGTACAAGTGGAGTCGTGTCTGGGATGTCACAATCCAGCATGAGCAGATGTGTGCACCAGGTTGTCCCCGCAATCCTCAGACGCATGTCCCACCACATCATCAGACCCACCCAGGAGCATCTGCGGAATAAGGCAATGACAGATTTCTACAGAATTGCCAGATTCCCACACACCGTGGGGGCCATTGATTGCACACATGTGGCACTCCAGCCCCCCCGTGCCACAGAGCACATATACCGCAATCGGAAGCATTGGCATTCAATCAATGTACAGGTGATGGTGGATGCCCAATGCCTCATATGGCACGTCCGTGCCGAACACCCAGGGTCCAGCCACAACAGCTACATATACCGTCAAAGCAACATCCCAACGGAACGTGTACAGGGACAGCTGGCTGGTTGGTGAGTGACATGAGTGTCAGGCATGACTGCCCCCCCCCACCATTGATGCAGACATCACAAGGGGCACATGCATGACTAACATCCTCCTGTCTCGGCAAATTCTTATATTGCAGCCCACCTAGAAAATAACGCTAGGTCTTATTTTCGGGGAAACACGGTATTACAAAATAATAGTACTTGCCTATACATTTAGTGCTAGTTCACACAGGGGCGACCCGTCGGGGTACTTAGCCGCAATTGCAATGGAACCTAATAGGAGCAACTCAAGTCGCTCCAACTTAGAAATAGGTTCCTGTACTACTTTTGGGGCGACTTCGGAACGGATTGCATTGACTTCTATACAGAAGTTGCGCTGTGCGGGGTGGCTTCAGAGTTGGTCGACTTTGAAGTTGCTCCTGTGTGATCCGGCACTTACAACACAAATAAAGGTATGCCAAAAAAAATAAAAAAACAGTACACCAGAAAATAATCGTACATTATATATAAAAAAAAAAAACAACTCAAATGTACAAAAAAAATTACAAACGTCAACAAGACTCGTCATCTCAACCCCCCGCCCCCCCCCACAATTGCCTTCCACAGCTTGCTCTGGCTCTCCCCTCCCAGCAGGTGACCCGCGCGTCCGCCGGCTACTCACAGACCAATACAAAGCGGGATCGGCTTTGGTTAGGCCTCCGCTATGGTAACCCAGTTTACCCATATGTCAATGGTGCCATTTATTTTTTGCGATACGGCACTGCGTTACTTTAACTGCTTGCCGACCGCCGCCGCAGTTATACGGCAGGAGGTCGGCTCCCCTGCACGAGAGCCCGTAGCTATACGTCGGCTCTCGCGCAGGCCACTAGGGGCTCGCCCCCGACTCCCGTGCCCGGCGGGCGGGATCGCCGCCGGGCACACACGATCGCTCATTACAGAGCGGAGACCGGGAGCTGTATGTGTAAACCCACAGCTCCCGGTCCTGTCAGGGAGAGAAATGCCTGACCGTCTGTTCATACAATGTATCAACAGCGATCAGTCATTTCCCCTAGTCAGTCCACCCCTCCCCCTACAGTTAGAACACACCCAGGGACATACCTAACCCCTTCCCCGCCCCCTAGTGTTAACCCCTTCACTGCCAGTGTCATTTTTATAGTAATCCAATGCATTTTTATAGCACTGATCGCTATAAAAATGACAAGGTCCCAAAAATGTGTCAGAAGTGGCCGCCATAATGTCGCAGTACCGAAAAAAAAATCGCTGATCGCCGCCATTACTAGTAAAAAAAAAAAAAAATATTAATACAAATGCCATAAAACGATCCCCTATTTTGTAAACGCTATAACTTTTGCACAAACCAATCAATAAACGCTTATTGCGATATTATTATTATTTTTTTTTTTTTTTTTACGAAAAATGTAGAAGAATACGTATCGGCCTAAACTGAGGAAATTTTTTTTTTTTTATATATTTTTGGGGGCTATTTATTATAGCAAAAAGTAAAAAATATTCATTTTTTTCAAAATTGTCGCTCTATTTTTGTTTATAGCGCAAAAACTATCAAATGCCACCAAAAGAAAGCTCTATTTGTGGGGAAAAAAGGACGCCAATTTTGTTTGGGAGCCACGTCGCACGACCGCGCAATTGTCAGTTAAAGCGACGCAGTGCCGAATCGCAAAAAGTGCTCTGGTCTTCGACCAGCAATATGGTCTGGGGGTTAAGTGGTTAACTGACAATTGCGCTGTCGTGCGACGTTGTACCCAAACAAAATTGACATCCCTTTTTTTTTTTTTTGTACTAATGACACTGGCTGGGAAATGGGTTAACATCTAGGGGCAATCAAGGGGTTAACTGTTTGCCTAACAAGTGTGTGCTGTTTTTACTAAGAGGTCTGTGTTGCAGGGAGAAGAAACAGCCAGATCTGTTATTAAAAGTCAGCAGCTACAAAAAGTGTAGCTTCTGGCTTTTAACCACTTAAGGACCTCCTCCTGCAGATATACGTCGGCAGAATTGCACGGCTGGGCACACGGAAGTACCTGTACGTCCCCTTTAAGTGCCCGGTTGTGGGCGCGCGGCCGCGACCCGGTTTAAAGCTCCGTGGCCGCAGGACCCGTGGACCCGATCGCCGCCGGAGTCCCGCGATCGGTCCCCGGAGCTGAACAACGGGGAGAGCTGTGTGTAAACGCACCTTCCCCGTTCTTCACTGTGGCAGCTTCATTGATCGTCTGTTCCCTGATATAGGGAAACACGATCAATGACATCACACGCCCAGCCCCGCCCCCCTACAGTTAGAAAAACATATGAGGTCACACATCACCCCTACAGCGCCCTCTAGTGTTAACTCCTAAACTGCAACTGTCATTTTCACAATAAACAATGCATTTTTATAGCATTTTTTTGCTGTGAAAATGACAATGGTTCCAAAAATGTGTCAAAATTGTCCGATGTGTCCGCCATAATGTCGCCATAATGTCGCAGTCACGAAAAAAATCGCTGATCGCCGCCATTAGTAGTAAAAAAAAAAAAAAATTTTTAGAAAAATGCCATAAAACTATCCCCTATTTTGTAAACGCTATAAATTTTGCGCAAACCAATCGATAAACGCTTATTGCGATTTATTTTACCAAAAATAGGTAGAAGAATACATATCGGCCTAAACTGAGGAAAAACATTTTTTTTATATATTTTTGGGGGATATTTATTATAGCAAAAAGTAAAAAATATTGAATTTTTTTCTAAATTGTCGCTCTATTTTTGTTTATAGCGCAAAAAATAAAAACCGCAGAGGTGATCAAATACCACCAAAAGAAAGCTCTATTTGTGGGAAAAAAAGGACGCCAATTTTGTTTGGGAGCCATGTTGCACGACCGTGCAATTGTCAGTTAAAGCGACACAGTGCCGAATCGCAAAAACTGTCCGGGTCCTTTAGCTGCATTTTGGTCCGGGTTGTAAGTGGTTGTCTGACAATTGCTCGGTTGTGCCACACTGCACATAAATTAAATTTATGTCCTTTTTATCCCACAAATAGAGCTTTCTTTTGGTGGTATTGATCACCTTTGCGTTTTTTATTTTTTGCGCTATAAAAAAAAAAGACTGTCAATTTAAAGGGGAGTTCCAGGCTTTTTTAATGTTTATTAAAAGTCAGCAGCTACAAAAAGTGTATCTGCTGGCTTTTAATAAACAGGCACTTACCTGCTCCACGGTCCAGCGTCGCACCGGCCGGAGCTCCGCCCCTCTCCAGCCGGCGTCTTCATTCTTAGTGTGGGCACCCGGCCGTGACAGCGTTCGGCTTCACGGCCGGGCACTCACTGCGCAATGCGTGAGTGGCGCTGCGCACTGTGATTGGTCATGCGATCGCCTGGGACCTGTCACGTGTCCCAGGCAATCGTCTACAGGGAGGTGAAGCCGTAGGCCAGCCCTCAAAATTTCCACTCGCCTACTAGCATTTGGCGAGTGGATTTAAGCTGGGGGCGAGTAATGACAGGGCTGCATGACCAATCTCCCTCCAATCTGTGCCTACACTTAGAGTCCCGATGAGATTGGCAGCCGAAGAGGAAAGGTGCATGCTCGGGAAAAGTAGTCTGGTGAGCCGCGCACAGGCAGAGCAGTACACAGGTGCTCTCCTTACAATTCTCATTAAGCCATGGGACCTAACAGTATGACCTCTCTGAGCCTGCCCCCCTCCCCCGGCCCCCGACCAATGTAGCTGGAGAGCAGAAAGTAATGAGTGAGGTGGAGGATTGAGAAAATTACCACTCTGGTGCAGCGCTCACTGAAAGTTGCCCTGACATGAGAGCGGCAGCCTTCTAGTTTGTGCCGTTTTCTTCTCCTTGTGCTCTATGTAAGTGTCCAACAGTTCAGCCTGAGCACTGTGAGCAGACTGGTCTCAATGTGTGCTGTGCGCTGTCAGTGTGCGCTGTGCTATGGTGTCCATGGCTGTGCAGTTGTGTGGATCTCAGCGCTGGATTGTACTTCCTCCCGCTGTGCTGCAGCTCCTTTCCTCTCTGCCAGCCTTAATAAAAGGGGGAAGTGGGGACATGCAAGCGTGGAGCCGCACACACAGGCTCCTGATGATGAGATGAATGGGAGAGAGAGAGAGAGGATGGATGGGAGTTGCAGAGGAGACAGCAAGAGAATAGGGAAGAGACCCAGTTCTAGTGCCCTGTCCCTCTGCTCTGCTCCCAGTGCCCTTTCCCTCTGGTCTGCTCCCAGTGCCCTTTCCCTCTGGTCTGCCCCCAGTGCCCTGTCCCTCTGGTCTGCCCCCAGTGCCCTGTCCCTCTGGTCTGCCCCCCAGTGCCCTGTCCCTCTGGTCTGCCCCCCAGTGCCCTGTCCCTCTGGTCTGACCCCAGTGCCCTGTCCCTCTGGTCTGCCCCCAGTGCCCTGTCCCTCTGGTCTGCCCCCAGTGCCCTGTCCCTCTGGTCTGCCCCCCAGTGCCCTGTCCCTCTGGTCTGCCCCCCAGTGCCCTGTCCCTCTGGTCTGCCCCCCAGTGCCCTGTCCCTCTGGTCTGCCCCCAGTGCCCTGTCCCTCTGGTCTGCCCCCAGTGCCCTGTCCCTCTGGTCTGCCCCCCAGTGCCCTGTCCCTCTGGTCTGCCCCCCAGTGCCCTGTCCCTCTGGTCTGCCCCCCAGTGCCCTGTCCCTCTGGTCTGCCCCCAGTGCCCTGTCCCTCTGGTCTGCCCCCCAGTGCCCTGTCCCTCTGGTCTGCCCCCCAGTGCCCTGTCCCTCTGGTCTGCCCCCCAGTGCCCTGTCCCTCTGGTCTGCCCCCAGTGCCCTGTCCCTCTGGTCTGCCCCCCAGTGCCCTGTCCCTCTGGTCTGCCCCCCAGTGCCCTGTCCCATTTCGTTAAAGTTGTTTTTGGTAATATTTAATTGTGTAACTTGATTCTGCATAAAACATTTAACAGTGTCATTCCATGAGATAATCTACGAGGGCGTGTTTAGGGGCGCAATTAGGCGTGGAGCAGTGTATGAATTAGGTGGGGCAACTGGTGTCGAGTAACTCTTGAGGCCTGGCTAGTAGCTCAGGGCTTGAAATGTTGAGCCCTGTGTGTGTGTATATATATATATATATATATATATATATATATTTTACTTTCTACTATAAAACCTATGCAATAAAAAAATTGGGAAAAATCTAATTTCTTCATCATTTTAGGCCAATATGTATTCTGCTATGTTTTTAGTATCCCAATAAGCGTGTATTGATTGATTTGCGCAAAAGTTATCGCGTTTACAAACTATGGGATGTTTTTATGGATTTATTTTTATTTTTTTTTTACAAGTAATGGCGGCGATCATCGACTCATAGTGCAAAGTGGTTTTGCCTTTCGTAAATAACCCCCATAGCGTCACTGTGACATTGCAGCGGACAATCAGTGCAGCCTTGATCGATGCCCATCTGTAGCCTTGGAGGGGACAGGAAGGGGGTCAGGACGAGCGCCAACAGATTGCATACAGGAGAATCTCCTGTTTTCTGGGTGCCTCTTTAATACAAACTCCCGCCTCCTATGATAGACAGAACAGTCGTCCAATGGCAGCCCAGGAGACGGGACTTCCTATTTCAGAGGCCGCCGAGTAAAAGGGAGATTCTCCGGTATGTAATCTGACGACACTGAGTCCCGTCCCCTCCAAGGCACCCCTAAAGTGGACCCGACATTCCTGTAAAAAAATGTTTTAGTACTTACAGTTTTGCTGTCTTGCGCGGCGTCCGTCGAGTGCGGCTTCGGGTGTCCTCTTCGTCGGGTCCGGCGTCCTTCTGCGGCGTCCTCCCCGCTCGATCCCCGCGCCAAGTTTGAATACTGCGCCGGCATATACCGAGCGCAGTACACTCGTGTATAGTCGGGCAGGCTCTGCTACTCTCGCGCTCACGTCCTGTACGTCCAGGACGTGAGCGCGAGGAGGTGAGCCTGCCCGACTATACACGAGTGTACTGCGCTCGGTATATGCCGGCGCAGTGTTCAAACTCGGCGCGGGTATCGGCGTATATCAAGCACCCACGATTTTGCCCTGATTTTCCAGGGCAAAAAAGTGTGCGGTATACGCCGATAAATACGGTGTGTGTGTGTGTGTGTGTGTGTATGTGTGTATATATATAATATATTATACCGTATTTATCGGCGTATACCGCGCACTTTTTCCCCCTTAAAATCGGGGGGAAATCGTGGGTGCGCGATATACGCCGATACCCCGCTGTCTCCGACATTGTCCGAGCCGAGTGTACTGCGCACTCGGCTAGGCTCGGCCCCGCCCTCAGCAACGCGAGAGGAGCCGAACACACAGGAAATCCGGCTCCTATCGGCTCGCGCTAAAATCAAAAAACGAACACAGGACACCTGGATGGAGGCCGCAGGCGGACACGCTGGACGAGACGGACACCTGGATAGAGCTGAATGAGACGGACACCTGGATGGAGGCCGCAGACGGACACGCTGGACGAGACGGACACCTGGATGGAGGCCGCAGACGGACACGCTGGACGAGACGGACACCTGGATAGAGCTGAATGAGACGGACACCTGGATGGAGGCCGCAGACGGACACCGCCAAAGTCGCAGACGGACCCCGCGCAAGGAAGCCACAGACGGACACCCACAAGGCCGCAGACGGACGCCGGACAAGGCCGCCGATGGACGCAGAGCAAATATGTAAGTTTTCTTTTTTTTTTCTTTTTTACCTTGCTGTGCTTGTGGTGCGCGTTATACCCCGGGGCATGGTATACCCCGATAAATACGGTACATTAACACGGGTATATATCTTTTGTGGCCCCCGCAGCACTCTGGCATTCATTGGGGGCCACAATCCTGGACTTTGGACATGCCTGTACTAGAGGAAGACATGGATCCTTTTTCTCTGCCTTGCAGGAACAGAATCCATGCCTTCCTACTGACAGAACAGCAATCTGCCTTGTTTACATAAGCAGACCCCCGTTCTGCCTGTGTACTAAATGATCGGCGGGTGCCGGCAGACATCGAGTTCACCCGTACCCTCCTATTGTCTCCCACTGTGTATAATCACAGCGGGAGCGAGCTGCTGGTGGCGTGCACTCGCGCCCGCTACATTGCTATATGAGCGGGCCCGGCGGCAACGTGCGCGCACGCACACTACCTGGAAGTGTCGGATGAGGTACTAGGTACATGATTTGGTGTAGCAGTGCCATCTTGCCACTGTATATGTAAGTTTTACAGTCAGTAAGTGGTTAAAAAAAAAAAAAAAAAGAATTTGTATACTTGCAAATACTTACAAGGTACTATCCTTCCTCGCACTTTTTCTGCCTGTAGTATGTGATGTTTGTATATGAGTACCACATGTAAGTACCACCCTATAAAGAGAAACAGATGGTATTACAGTGCCCCTTCCTGTACATTCTGCATGCCCGCCGTGTCTCTACACTCCCTGTCCCTGATGATGGATGGTCTTGGTGTGAACTCTCCTGTCATCTGTACAGGTTCTGTCCTTGGGATGTGGATTTGACTCGCTTTATTTCCGGGTGTGCGGGAATCTGGAGGCGAAGGGAAGCACCTGTTTCTGGGAAGTGGATTTTCCAGCGGTGGTGAAGCGGAAATGTCGGGTGATCGCAGGGACAGAGGAGCTGAAGAGGATGCTTGGTGATCAGGCCGACTACGATGGCTCCGGTGAGGACAGCGTCCGTCATGTCGTCATGTTTTGGGCTTTTTAATGTTTTTAGCAACTGATCCGTTTACACTAGAGAAACAAAAGTGGAATTATTACTTACTATTACTTATTACAACCAAAATTCTTTTTTAACCACTTAAGACCCGGACCAAAATGCAGGTAAAGGACCCGGGCCAGTTTTTGCGATTCGGCACTGCGTCGCTTTAACTGACAATTGCGCGGTCGTGCGACGTGGCTCCCAAACAAAATCGACGTCCTTTTTTTCCCCCACAAATAGAGCTTTCTTTTGGTGGTATTTGATCACCTCTGCGGTTTTTATTTTTTTGCGCTATAAACAAAAATAGAGCGGCAATTTTGAAAAAAAATCAATATTTTTTCCTTTTTGCTATAATAAATATCCCCCCAAAAAAATATTTAAAAAAAATATTTTTCCTCAGTTTAGGCCGATACGTATTCTTCTACCTATTTTTGGTAAAAAAATCGCAATAAGTGTTTATCGATTGGATTGCGCAAAATGTATAGGGCCAGATTCTCGTCCAGCGGCGTATCTCTGCGGCGGCGTAATGTATCCGATTTACGTTATGCCGTCGCAACTTAGACGGGCAAGTGCTGTATTCTCAAAGCACTTGCTCCGTAAGTTGCGGCGGCGTAGCGTAAATCGGCCGGTGTAAGCCCGCCTAATTCAAATTTGGATCAGGGGGGCGTGTTTTATGTAAATCTTCTGTGACCCGACGTGATTGATGTTTTTCCCGAACGGCGCATGCACCGTCCGTGGAATTTCCCAGTGTGCATTGTTCCAAAGTACGCCGCAAGGACGTCATTTCGACGTGAACGTAAATGACGTCCAGCCCCATTCACGGACGACTTTTTAAAATTTCGATGCGGGAACGACGGCCATACTTAACATTGTTACGCCGCACTTACGCCACCATATAGCAGGGGCAACTATACGCCGTGAAAAGCCTAACGTAAACGTCGTAACTTTACTGCGTCGGCCGGGCGTACGTTCGGGAATTCGCGTATCTAGCTAATTTACATATTTCGACACGTAAATCGGCGTACACGCCCCTAGCGGGCAGTGTAAAAATGCAGTTACGGTCCGACGGCGTAAGACTTACGCCTGTCGGATCGAACAGATATCTATGCGTAACTGATTCTAAGAATCGGGCGCATAGATACGACCGGCCGGACGCAGAGATACGACGGCGTATCTGGAGATACGCCGTCGTATCTCCTCTAAGAATCTGGGCCATAGTGTTTACAAAATAGGGGATAGTTTTATTGTATGTTTTTATTTAAAAAAAATGTTTTACTACTAATGGCGGCGATCAGCATGACCGCCACATTATGGCGGACACATCGGACAATTTTGACACATTTTTGAGACCATTGTCATTTTCACAGCAAAAAATGCTATAAAAATGCATTGTTTACTGTGAAAATGACAATTGCAGTTTGGGAGTTAACCACTAGGGGCGCTGAAGGGGTTAAGTGTGACCTCATATGTGTTTCTAACTGTAGGGGGGCGGGGCTGGACGCGTGACATCATTGATCGTGTTTCCCTATATCAGGGAACACGCGATCGATGACAGCGCCACAGTAAAGAACGGGGAAGCTGTGTTTACACACAGCTCTCCTCGTTCTTTAGCTCCGGGGACCGATCGCGGGACTCCAGCGGCGATCGGGTCCCGCGGGTCACAGAGCTTCGGACCACGGCTGGGCACTTAAAGAGGACGTACAGGTACATGCTTGTTCCCAGCCGTGCCATTCTGCTGACGTATATGTGCAGGAGGCGGTCCTTAAGTGGTTAAACTTTGCGTCAAAAAAGGTGATGGGTTTTCATCGGTCCCAACTCCCACTTTTGTGTTCACTTTCTTTCTCCAGTTTCAGTGGATCTGCGTATTCTTGTCCTCAGTCTATTGTACGTCTTTCTTCCACCCCCAGGATGTTCCGTCCTTCTCTCAGATGACTATAAGCTCCTCGGTGTGGATCTTGGTGATATTGCTGCCCTGGATTCTGCGTTGGATGGTGCTGGGTTGAGATGGAATTGTCCCACTCTTGTACTGGCAGAGGTAGTTCTGTGTTACATGGATCCCACCAGGTAGGTTCACATACTGAAACTATAGACCCCGTTCGTCCCTTACAGTCAGCTCTCTTGTAAAAACAATTCTAGGAGCTAACTAGCTGCTGGATTGCATTTTGAAACAATCCCAAACCTTCCCCCTTTTTTCCCTTTTTCCCCTTTTTTCCCTTCTCCCCCTTTCCCCCCTTTTTCCCTTCTCCCCCTTTTTTCCCCCTTTTTCCCCTTTCCCCCTTTTTTCCCCTTTTTTTCCCTTTCCCCCTTTTTCCCCCTTTGTTCCCCTTTTTTCCCTTTTCCCCCTTTTTTCCCTTTTCCCCTTTTTTTCCCTTTCCCCCTTTTTTCCCTTTTCCCCCTTTTTTCCCTTTTCCCCTTTTTTTCCCTTTTCCCCTTTTTTCCCTTTTCCCCTTTTTTCCCTTTTCCCCTTTTTTCCCTTTTCCCCTTTTTTTCCCTTTTCCCCTTTTTTTCCCTTTTCCCCTTTTTTTCCCTTTCCCCCCTTTTTTTCCCTTTTCCCCTTTTTTTCCCTTTTCCCCCTTTTTTTCCCTTTTCCCCCTTTTTTTTTCCCCCCTTTTCCCCCTTTTTTTTCCCTTTTCCCCCTTTTTTTTCCCTTTTCCCCCTTTTTTTCCCTTTTCCGCCTTTTTTTCCCTTTTCCGCCTTTTTTCCCTTTTCCCCCTTTCCCCATTTTCCACCTTTTTTTCCCTTTTCCCATCGCCTTTCACAGCTTTATTAGGATCTCCGGCATGCTCCTGGCCGATGACATCACAATGGGTGGCACCCCCCGATGACCTCACCGGATGACTCCTTCCCTCAGCTATTTAAGGACGGTGGAAGCCTTCATTGGGGGCCAGAGATTTTTCTTACTTTCTTTTTCGGGTCCGTCAGTGTAGCAGGCGTCATGATTAAAGTTGGATCCACTTCTAGGGACTTCATTTAAAAAAAAAAACGCACACAGTTTTTATTTCTTTTTTGACGCTTTTATTTTGGGGGATGAGTACCCCTACTCATCTCATTCACGGGACTGGGATCTGGGGGACCATTTTGTTAAATAGGGCTTCCAGATTCTGATAAGCTCCCCTCCCACAGACCCCCACAACCACCTCCCAGGGTTGTCGGCTTTATCAGGATCTCCGGCATGCTCCTCAAAAGGGGTGGGACCACTCGATGACCTCACCGGATGACTCCTTCCCTTAGCTATTTAAGAACTGCCTTTGTTGGGGGCCGGAGATTTTTTTTTTTCTGGGTCCGTCAGTGTGGTGGGCGTCATGATTAATGTTTTCTTTTTTGATGCTTTTTATTTTGGTGAATGAGTAGGGGTACAATGTACCCCTACTCATCTCATTCACATGGGGGGAGGGAGACTGGGATCTGGAGGACCCTTTTGTTAAAGAGGGCACCCAGATTCTGATAAGCTCCCCTCCCACAGACCCCCCAACCACCTCCCAGGGTTGTGGGGAAGAGGCCCTTGTCCCCATCAATATGCCCCAAAGCATCGCTTTGAGTGCCTGCTTTGTGCATTGGTGCGCAGTCCTGTTGGAACAGGAAGGGGCCGTCCCCAAACTGTTCCCACAAAGTTGGGAGCATGAAATTGTCTAAAATTGTATTGGTATGCTGTCACCTTAAAGCGGGGGTTCACCCTAAAAATAAAATTCTAACATTGCATGGAGCCGACCTTTGAGACCGACACTATGCTGTTGTTTTTTTTTTTTTGGCGTACATACCATTTTAGGGCTATTTTCACCCCCGGCTTCCCCACGGGAGTGGGCGTTCCTAATCGCAGGCTGTGATTGACGTGCTTCCGACCGGCGCATACTGCACGTCACGAGTTGCCGAAAGAAGCCGAACGTCGGTGCGGCTCTATACGGCGCCTGCGCACCGACGTTCGGCTTCTTTCGGCAACTCGTGACGGGCTTAGGAAGCCGGGGGTGAAAATAGCCCTAAAATGGTATGTACGCCAAAAAAACAAACAAAAAAAAAACAACAGCATAGTGTCGGTCTCATAGGTCGGCTCCATGCAATGTTAGAATTTTTTTTAAGGGTGAACCCCCGCTTTAAGAGTTCCCTTCACTGGAACTAAGGAGCCAACCCAACCCCTGAAAATCGACTCCACACCATAATTTCCCCTCCGCCAAATGATTTGGACCAGTGCACGAAGCAAGGTCCATAAAGACTTGGGTGTGGAGGAACTTGCCTGTCCTGACCTCAACACCGTTGGGATGAATTGGAGCAGAGACTGCGGGGCCAGGCCTTCTCGTCCAACCTGACCTCACAAATGCACTTCTGGAAGAATGATCAAACATTCACACACTCCTAAACCTTGTGGACGGCCTTCCCAGAAGAGTTGAAGCTGTTATAGCTGCAAAGGGTGGAGCCAACTCAATATTGAACCCTACAGACTAAGACTGGGATGCTATTAAAATTCATGTGCTTGTAAAGGCAGGTGTCCCAATACTTTTGGTAATATAGTGTATGATGTGGCGTTTTAGGTCAAGTAATGATGAAACTAAAGTGAAATAATTGTATAATGGAGAGGGCAGTATTGACATCTGTAGCGTGATCTTAGTTTTTGCTGCATTCTTTCTGCAGATCGACAGACGTGATTGGCTGGGCAGCAAGACGCTTTCCTCATTCCCGCTTCATCTTATATGAGCAGTTTTCACCATGTGACCCGTTTGGTCAGGTGATGATGAATCACTTTGTTTCGCTGAACTCTGCACTGCGGTCAGTGGCGGCGTATCCGCGGCTGGAGGATCAGGAGCGCCGCTTCCTGCAGGAGGTCAGAATTGTGCGTCATTAATGTATGCCCCTTCCTGTCTGCTATGGATCACCAAGTGTGACCTCCTTCTGTACATAGGACTCACTTTATAAAGGGTGGAATATTTAATCTGTACTCCCAAATTAATTCACAAACTCTTCATTTTTGCTTGTTAAGCTGCTTGGGCAGATTTGGTTTGGGAAAATAAAATGATCTACTCTAGTTTTTATGGAAGGCCCAGGCCTATTTTTCAGACTCTGTGTTTACAAGTTAACCACTTAACCCCCGGACCACATTGCTGGTCAAAGACCAGAGCACTTTTTGTGATTCGGCACTGCGTCGCTTTAACTGACAATTGCGCGGTCGTGCGACATGGCTCCCACACAAAATTGGCGTCCTTTTTTCCCCACAAATAGAGCTTTCTTTTGGTGGTATTTGATCACCTCTGCGGTTTTTAGTTTTTGCGCTATAAACAAAAATAGAGCAACAATTTTGAAAAAAATGAATCTTTTTTACTTTTTGCTATAATAAATATCCCCCAAATATATATAAAAACATTTTTTTTTCCTCAGTTTAGGTCGATACGTATTCTTCTACATATTTTTGGTAAAAAATCGCAATAAGCGTTTATTGATTGGTTTGCACAAAAGTTATAGCGTTTACAAAATAGAGGATAGTTTTATGGCATTTGTATTAATATTTATTTTTTACTAGTAATTGCGGCGATCAGCGATTTTTTTCGGTACTGCGACATTATGGCGGACACATTGGACACTTTTGACAAATTTTTTAGGAACCATTGGCTTTTTTATCGCGATCAGTGCTATAAAAATGCATTGGATTACTATAAAAATGCCACTGGCAGGGAAGGGGTTAACACTAGGGGGCGGGGAAGGGGTTAAGTATGTTCCCTGGGTGTGTTCTAACTGTAGGGGGGGTGGGACTCACTAGGGAAAATGACTGATCGCTGTTCATACATTGTATGAACAGAAGATCAGCATTTCTCTCCCTGACAGGATCGGGAGCTGTGTGCAGCAATCGCGCCCGTCGGGGGCGCCCCTAGTTGCCTGCGCGAGAGCAGATGTTATACGACGTGCTCTCGCGCAGGGGAGCCGACCCGGCGGCTGGTCGGCAAGCAGTTAAAATCTTTTTCTTTTTTTGCTACAAAATTACTTAGAACCCCCAAACATATAATAAAAAAATATATATTATTATTATAATTTCAGACACCCTAGAGAATAAAATGTCAGTCGTTCCAATATTTTTTTCACACCATATTTGCGCAGCGGTCTTACAAGCACACTCTTTTTAGAATTAAAAATAGTTTTTTTAATTAAAAAATAAGACCGCAGTAAAGTTAGCCCAATTTCTTTTTTTTTTATGCCGAATAAATTGATACCCAACATGTCACGCTTCAAAATTGCGCCCGCTCGTGAAATGGCAACGTTTTTAAAAATGTCTACAGGTTACCAGTTTGGATTTACAGAGGAGGTCTAGGGCTAGAATTATTGCTCTCGCTCTAACGATCGTGGCGATACCTCACATGTGTGGTTTGAACACCGTTTTCATATGTGGGCACGACTTGCGTATGTGTTCGCTTCTGCGTGCGAGCTCGTCAGGACAGGGTGCTTTTAGTTTATTTTTATTTTTTATTTTGACACTGTCCTTTTTAAAAAAAAATAAAAAATTGTGTTACTTTTATTCCTATTACAAGAAATGTAAACATCCCTTGTAATAGAAAAAAAAGCATGACAGGTCCTCTTAATATGAGATTTGGGGTCAAAAAGACATCACATCTCATATTTACACTAAAATACAATAAAAAATTTAATTTGAAAAAATAAATAGAAATTCCCCTTTTAAGAGCATTGGGCGGAAGTGACGTTTTGTAAATCCAAACTGGTAACCTGTAAAATTAGATTTCCCCCATAGACTTTTACAGGGTGTTCCGCCGCTTTTTCTAAATTTGCCGTAATGTTAGAGTCGCACATGAGTTTGACTTGAACTCGAAGCTCACCCCCACTAGCGATTTGTATAAAGACATGTTTGCATTGCGTTTTCCCCCTTATCACTTCCCACTATTCTAATGCGATTTTCACATGATTTTCAGTGCGACTAATGATGCATTTTGATGTGACTTCAGTGCGACTTTATGGGTTTTTCAGCCCCGGTGCGTTGTGTTTTTGATGCTTTTTCCCATTCATTTCAATAGAATGATGCGTTTTTGGTGAGTGTTTTTTTTTTACCAGACCAAACATGCACTAACACCTATAATAAATAGATAAACATATAAATAATTTCGGATTTGACTTTAGATTTCACCTTCCTTGACTCTAATGCTAAATTTTGTAAACAAATTCTTGGAAAAATGATGACCGCTCGTTCCTTTTTTTTTTTTTTAATTTCCGACCTGTCCTCTCCTCCGCAGGGTTGGGAGAAATGTCGTGTTTTGGACATGAATGAATTCTCCGCGTTGTGCGTTCCGCACCTGGAAAAAACGCGAATCGAATCGCTGGAGCCATTTGATGAGTTTGAGGTATGACTTCTTAATTTAGACAGATGAGTGCGATTCCTCTAGGAAGGGTGGTGGATAATTACAGAGGGGGGATTAATATGGTGGTATGTGCCGTTCTGTCGGTGATTAAAAGTGGTTGTAAAGGTTCCCGTTATGTTGTGTTTTTTTTTTTTTTTTTTTTTTTTTTTTTTTTTAAAAATAAGGCCCCTTGCACTAAAAATAGCGCTGCTATACCGCATGCACACACAGCTCCCGGTCCTCGCTCTGTAACGAGCGATCGCGGGTGATCGCCGGTGATATCTAAGCTATAAGAAAAAAAAATCACCATCATATCCATAGCAACATACTTTCTCATGACCCATTCTGCCAGTTCCACATAAGTAGTGAGACCACCACCAATGGATCATCCCAATGTAGATCTCAGTGTGATCAAAAGGTCAGAATAGCTTCAGCAACCGATAGCTGTGAAGGAAAGAATTTTCTGACCCCATGTGGTATTTACTAGGGTTGTCCCGATACCACTTTTTTGAGACCGAGTAGAAGTAGCAATACTTTTTTTCAAGTACTCGCCGATACCGAATACCGATACTTTTTTTTTTTTTTTTAATGTCATGTGACAGTATTTTTTTTTACAGTGTTTTTTTTTTTTAGGGGGGGGTAGTGGATTGTCAGTGTGTGGTTTTTTTCTTCTATTATTATTATTATTATTATTATTATTATTATTATTTACATTTTATTTTTTCAATTATTTATTGCAAATTTGTTTTTCTTTTTTTTAATTAGCCCTGTTGGGGGTCTTTGGTGAGATATCAGGGGTCTTAACAGACCCCTGACATCTCCCCTTTAAGACAGAGAAAGGGACTAAGGACACGGATTCCCCAGTCCCTTTCTCGGCTGCACTGGAAATGAATAAACAGGAGACAGAGGCTCCTATCCATTTATAAACTGAAGCATTGTAAACACAGGTTACAATGCTCAGTCATATGAATGGACAGAGTCAGTGATCACTGACTCTGTTCATTCAGAAAAGGTAGGAGCCGGGTTTAGCAGCTTCTACCGCCGCTCTCCATCCTGACAGAGGGGGCGGAGGAGGACATGGATCACGGAGGGGGGAAGCAGCGGCACGGAGGGGGGACACAGATCACGGAGGGGGGGAGCAAAACAGAGGATGGCAGCGGCACGGAGGGGGAGAACAGAGGACGGCAGCGGCACGGAGGGGGGGGGGAAGAGGACAGCAGCGGCACGGAGGATGAGAACAGAGGACGGCAGCGGCACGGAGGGAGGGGAACAGAGGACGGCAGCGGCACGGAGGGGGGACACAGATCACGGAGGGGGGGAGCAAAACAGAGGATGGCAGCGGCACGGAGGGGGGGGGGGGGGGACAGAGGACGGCAGCGGCACGGAGGGGGGGGAACAGAGGACGGCAGCGGCACGGAGGGGGGGGAACAGAGGACAGCAGCGGCACGGAGGGGGAGAGCAGAACGGCAGCGGCACGGAGGGGGGGACACAGGAGCATGGAAGGAGAGTCGGGTATCGGTAAAGTATCGGAGCATTTTCCCCGAGTACAAGTACTCGGGGAAATGCTTGGTATCGGTACCGATACTAGTATCGGTATCGGGACAACCCTAGTATTTACAAGCCCAACTTCAACAAAAGGACCAACATATGGGGCCCCTGATGATGGTCGGTAAGTGAAACGCGTTGTAAAGAGATTTTGGTCTTGTTGCATCAGACACTGCACTGATATTTTGTTTGATCAAATGAAAATAACAGATTATTCAGCCCCCTTGCTTACAGGTCTATCTATCTGCAGTGTGTCCCTCCCAGAGCTTTAGTACAGAGAGGTGCAGCATTCAGCCCCCACTGCATGCAGTCTGTCGAAGTCTATGGGAGGCTGCAGCTGGATGGGGCTGAGTGCTGTACCAGTCATTTAGAACCCTGTGCATTCAGGGATGAGGGTTTCGAAATGAAGGTCTTCTGCATCATGGAATCCTGTTCTTGAATACTCAGGACCCTAAGCATGATACCACTCTGTAACGGTCACCACCGTTTACGATACTCCAATTCCATCCCCCAAGTCAGCTTATCGGACACTCCACAATCTAGCAGACACGATCGATTTCATTTCCCAGAATATACGAGACAAGCTCCGTTCTCTGAGTCAAAATGTATGAACGCTTTAATGGTTAGCTCTCAGGTTTATATACAGTTACAAGGCTTGTTTTAGTAAGCACAGGAACAATCAAACTCTCCATCCCCAACATCACTCAATGCTTCAATCACATTCTTTTAGATAATTAGTACATAGAGGAGTTAATTATCCCCCAGACGTTACGTCTCCGACAATAAGTCATTCACCTGTATAATACACATTTCTATGTCAGACGTTTTGGCACCGATCTGACATAATTACTACAGTTGACAAGTACATTCCACACATAAAACAGTATTAGCATACATAATGAGAGATCTAGGGGCCGGGCTGTCTACCAAGCTCAAATCCACCTCACCCCAGTACAGACTCAATTAGCATATCAACGGTCACTATTGACTGGTAGGGTCAGCATGAAATCAAACTGTAGTATTCCAAGATCCTGCAAAATATGAATTATCAGTAATGTCCCATCTCATGTAATTTATAATTAATATTTCTCAGTCACCCTATGCCCAAAAGGGGCACAGCATGACCCTACACCCAAGAGTTATTAGTGACGCTGGCACAGGAGTACCCCTAATCCTTCAAAAGTCTCTGGGTGTCATGGGTCATTCTGTTACACACTCGTTCTAGCATTTAACCCCATTCAGCTGCAGGCTCCCATAGGCTTTGAGAGTGTGTCTGCATTAGCGCTTGATCCTGCACCTGTCCCTACCGGCCGCACTACAGATAGACGGCTCCACGTAAAAAGGGCCTCAGTGTTTTTACCTTTGTTTTCTTATATGGTTCCTTGTCTAGAGAATTGGGCTTGTGAAGTTTACCAGATCAGAGGACACTGCCAGGGTTGTTCCTCATTGGGGAGAGTTCTTTCCTCTGCAGCTCTTGGCTGTAGAAGCATTTCTGACCTCTAGACCTGAGATCTAGACCTCTAGTAAGGGTATTGTATTACCTTTTGATGGTGGCCTCACTCCTGAGGAAATGGCACAATGGGCGAAGAGCAAAACATTGTGTTAATGCCATGGCTAGATCTTTATACCAAGATGGTACGTCTTCACGTCCAAAATCCAAAGCTGTGACTAAATGATGTGGGGCTCTTCCACACTTATAGGTAGATTCAGAAAGAGTTAGGCCGGCTTATCAGTAGATAAGCCGACCTAACTCAGAATCTACGCCTACCTATGTTTAATTGTATGCTCAATCAGAGATACACTTAAACATATCTAAGATACGACGGCTTGCGCCGTCCTATCTTAGGTTGCAATATTGAGGCTGGCCGCTAGGTGGCGCTTCCATTGCGGTCGGCGTAGAATATGTAAATTAGTAGATACGCCGATTCACGAACGTACGCCCGGCCGACGCAGTACTTTTACGCCGTTTACATAAGAGATAGGCCGCGTAAAGTTAAAGCTAGGCCCTAGGTGGCCTAGCCAATGTTAAGTATGGCCGCCGTTCTCGCGCGCAAAATTCAAAATGTTTACGTCGTTTCCGCAAGTCGTCCGTGAATAGGGATTTACGTTGTTTACGTCCACATCAAAATCAATAGGCCCGTGCGGTGTACTTAGCCGCAATGCACACTGGGAAATGTATGCGCAGTTCGTAAAAAACGTGAGGTCAAACACTATTAACATAAAACACGCCTCCCCCCCCAAACACATTTGAATTAGGTGCCCTTACGCCCGCCGATTTAGGCTACGCCGCCGTAACTTAGCAGGCAAGTACATTGTGAATCATGTACTTGCCTAGCTAACTTACGGCGGCGTAGCCTAAACACACTAAGCTACGCTGCCGCAAGTTTACACCATTGTGTGTGAATCTACCTATTAGTGCCCAGGAGGAGCTTTCTTGTTGCGGGAGGGACGTAGACAATTCAACTTTTCCCGGTGGGGGCTGCTCTGTTTCACACCAATAGGTAGATTCACATAGATAGGTGCAAACTTGCGGCGGCGTAGCTTAGCGTGTTTAGGCTACACCGCCGTAAGTTAGCTAGGCAAGTACATGATTCACAATGTACTTGCCTGCTAAGTTACGGCGGCGTAGCCTAAAGCGGGCGGGCGTAAGGGCGCCGAATTCAAATGTGTGTAAGGGGGGCGTGTTTTATGTTACTAAGGCTTGACCTTACGTTTTTGACGTTTTTTTTCTTACTGCGCATGCGCCGGGCGCCTACATTTCCCAGTGTGCATTGCGGCTAAGTACGCCACACGGGCCTATTGATTTAGACGTGGACGTAAACGTTGTAAATCCCGATTCGCGGACGACTTACGCAAATGACGTAAAACGGGAACGGCGGCCATACTTGACATTACTATTCCACTAAGGCCTAGCTCTAACTTTAGGCGGCCTATCTCTTACGTAAACGGCGTATCTGTACTGCGTCGGCCGGGCGTACGTTCGTGAATCGGCGTATCTCCTCATTTACATATTCTACGCCGACCGCAATGGAAGCGCCACCTAGCGGCCATCCGAAATATTGCAACCTAAGATAGGATGGCGCAAGCCGTCGTATCTTAGATATGTTTAAGCGTATCTCTGTTTGAGCATACACTTAAACATAAGTCGTCGTAGATTCAGAGTTAGGTCGGCTTATCTACTGATAAGCCGGCCTAACTCTTACTGAATCTACCTACTAGTGTCCTGCTGATCTGGTAAAATCTAAATCCAGAAACAAAAATGTCATATTGCTGCTTACCAGTCCATTGATGTGGTGGTTGCATTAGTTTTATTTTATGGAGTTTGTTCATTTTCGTTTTTTATTTTTAAAGGAAGGATTCTGCCCCCTTTATGTGGGAAGACTAGGCTTGTTGCTCATGACATTGGTTGCCTTCCAGGGGGTACCAGCTCTGTGCCTAGAATGCCAGGATGGTACCCCATGGGAAGTTGGTGCACTGCATTCTATAATTTGTCAGATACTCGACAGATCCCCACAAACGTATTGTTGGACCCCCATCTCTCCTTCTGGAGATGATCCGGTACGTGATCTTTGTCTCCGTTTTTTCCACAGGAGCTCCACCTCAAGTGTTCTCATTACTTTATCTTGGCGGCCTCTCGGGGAACTCTAGCAGACTGTACGGCCCTCCGACCGCTCTGTGATACTCATATAGGTATAATGGATTGTATGAACAGTGTGGCAGCAAACTCTGAGAAAACTGATCCAACTTCCTGGCCATACAGTAAATGATCACATAATACACTGATCTCAAAAATAACATTGAGTGTCCTCCCATACAAAGGAAAAATCAAATCTCTGCATGTGTGTGTATGGTCCCGTCTGTCTTGTTTCTGATTGGATGTCTTTTTGGTGTCCTGCTTGTCCTGTCAATTTCTGGGTCCTTGTATATGATCCCCTCTGTCATTGGGTGGACCCCTTGGTGAGATTCCCATTTGTCATTGGCCAGACCCCTGTGTGTCAACCCCTGTGTGTGATTCCCATCTGTCTTTGACCGGACCCCTGTGTGTGATTCCCATTATCCAAACCCCTGTCTGTGATTCTCATCTGCCTTTGGCCAGACTCCTGTGTGTGATTCCCATTTGTCATTGGCCGGACCCCTGTGTGTGATTCCCATTTGTCATTGGCCGGACCCCTGTGTGTGAGATTCCCATCTGTCTTTGACTGGACCCCTGTGTGTGATTCCCATTATCCAAACCCCTGTCTGTGATTCTCATCTGCCTTTGACCGGACCCCTGTGTGTGATTCCCATTATCCAAACCCCTGTCTGTGATTCTCATCTGCCTTTGACCGGACCCCTGTGTGTGATTCCCATCTGTCATTGGTCGGACCCCTGTGTGTGATTCTCATCTGCCTTTGACCGGACCCCTGTGTGTGATTCCCATCTGTCATTGGTCGGACCCCTGTGTGTGATTCCCATCTGTCATTGGTTGGACCCCTGTGTGTGATTCCCATCTGTCATTGGTTGGACCCCTGTGTGTGATTCCCATCTGTCATTGGCCGGACCCGTGTGTGATTCCCATTTGTCATTGGCCGGACCCCTGTGTGTGATTCCCATTTGTCATTGGCCGGACCCCTGTGTGTGATTCCCATCTGTCATTGGTCGGACCCCTGTGTGTGATTCCCATCTGTCATTGGTCGGACCCCTGTGTGTGATTCCCATCTGTCTTTGACCGGACCCCTGTGTGTGATTCCCATCTGTCTTTGGCCAGACCCCTGTCTGTGATTCTCATCTGCCTTTGGCCAGACTCCTGTGTGTGATTCTCATTTGCCTTTGACCGGACCCCTGTGTGTGATTCCCATTATCCAAACCCCTGTCTGTGATTCTCATCTGCCTTTGGCCAGACTCCTGTGTGTGATTCTCATCTGCCTTTGACCGGACCCCTGTGTGTGATTCCCATTATCCAAACCCCTGTCTGTGATTCTCATCTGCCTTTGGCCAGACTCCTGTGTGTGATTCCCATTTGTCATTGGCCGGACCCCTGTGTGTGATTCCCATTTGTCATTGGCCGGACCCCTGTGTGTGGGATTCCCATCTGTCTTTGACCGGACCCCTGTGTGTGATTCCCATTATCCAAACCCCTGTCTGTGATTCTCATCTGCCTTTGACCGGACCCCTGTGTGTGATTCCCATTATCCAAACCCCTGTCTGTGATTCTCATCTGCCTTTGACCGGACCCCTGTGTGTGATTCCCATCTGTCATTGGTCGGACCCCTGTGTGTGATTCCCATCTGTCATTGGTTGGACCCCTGTGTGTGATTCCCATCTGTCATTGGTTGGACCCCTGTGTGTGATTCCCATCTGTCATTGGCTGGACCCCTGTGTGTGATTCCCATCTGTCATTGGCCGGACCCGTGTGTGATTCCCATTTGTCATTGGCCGGACCCCTGTGTGTGATTCCCATTTGTCATTGGCCGGACCCCTGTGTGTGATTCCCATCTGTCATTGGTCGGACCCCTGTGTGTGATTCCCATCTGTCATTGGTCGGACCCCTGTGTGTGATTCCCTTCTGTCTTTGACCGGACCCCTGTGTGTGATTCCCATCTGTCTTTGGCCAGACCCCTGTCTGTGATTCTCATCTGCCTTTGGCCGGACCCCTGTGTGTGATTCCCATCTGTCATTGGTCGGACCCCTGTCTGTGATTCTCATCTGCCTTTGACCGGACCCCTGTGTGTGATTCCCATCTGTCATTGGCCGGACCCCTGTGTGTGATTCCTATTTGTCATTGGCCGGACCCCTGTGTGTGATTCCCATCAGCGAGTGGCCGGACCCCTGTGTGTGATTCCCATCTGTCATTGGCCGGACCCCTGTGTGTGATTCCCATCTGTCATTGGCCGGACCCCTGTGTGTGATTCCCATCTGTCATTGGCCGGACCCCTGTGTGTGATTCCTATTTGTCATTGGCCGGACCCCTGTGTGTGATTCCTATTTGTCATTGGCCGGACCCCTGTGTGTGATTCCCACCAGCGAGTGGCCGGACCCCTGTGTGTGATTCCCATCTCATTGGCCGGACCCCTGTGTGTGATTCCTATCAGCGAGTGGCCGGACCCCTTTGTGTGATTCCCATCTCATTGGCCGGACCCCTGTGTGCGATTCCCATCAGCGAGTGGCCAGACCCCTGTGTGTGATTCCCATCTCATTGGCCAGACCCCTGTGTGTGATTCCCATCAGCGAGTGGTCGGACCCCTGTGTGTGATTCCCATCTCATTGGCCGGACCCCTGTGTGTGATTCCCATCTCATTGGCCGGACCCCTGTGTGTGATGATCCCTGTCCTGCAGCTGAGGGATCCCTGATTGTAATCCCGAGTCTCCTTTCTTTTGTTTTCTCTTTGTAGAATTCTCAGTACTTCCAGCTCCGGAGTTCCGTGGCTCTCTCCCTGTGAATCCTTTCACCACTTCTGTCCGCGGTCTGCGCCGGTTTGGTCACCGCTCCTGTTCAGTGTCTTCCCAGGTCATCATCTCTGCTGGTGGGTTTGGGGAAGGAGACGGCAAGCACCGAAGATTAGACGACATCCACCTCTTATTACGGAAAGATGAGGCCTGGGGGCGAGAGACGAACACGGACCAATGGGGTAATCCCTTTGTTTTATTACGTCATTGCTTAGTGGCTTGTATCAGTAGTATCGTTTTGAGATGCTTCTAAGATCCTTCAGAATTCATTGATTGGTGTATTTAATCTGCAGGTGACCTTCTGACCTGCATTAAGGGGATTTCACGTTCCCATAGGCCCCGCCCCTTTCATTCACCAAATTTCTGTCCCTTTTTGTTAATGGAAGCTCAGCATCACATGTGGGCATTACCTTGTGCCTGCCGAGGAACACCCACATTTCCAGACCGAATCCACCCATCAAGGCATTTTAATATTTGAATAATTCCTCCCAAGAGTCAGCCCACTGCTTGCATCTTTAGATTGTAAGCTCCCACAACGAGGGCCCTCCTAACCCTCTTGTATTATGTTGCAAATATGCTCTCTCCCTTCATTTTGTAAAGTGGCGCACAAACTGTTGGAGCTATATAGCTAATAATTAGGGCTGTGGAAATTAACTATTAATTCAACGATTAATCTTTAAATTTTTTTGATCGATCAAAATTCTTTTGATTGGTACTCACCTCTCCGCCGGCTTCAGGGAATTCCGTCGGAGATCCGGAGACGTCACGGCCACCGTCAGGGCTTGCCGTGTCCATCTGAAGGGCTCCTTTGCTGTGCCTTCATATCTGCATGCCGGCGGGACCTTACTATCTGCCACACGCAAGGGCTGTTACACTTCCCTCTATCGGCCTCGGACGAGAGGACATCCGTGATAGGCGGAACACTGAACAGAGGCTCTGCTGGGAAAATTAGAGTTCCGCCTATCACGGAACAGTTTGAGGTGGAGGCGCGGCTTTTGAATCATGGATGCCCGCAGCCTGAAACCCAAGATCGTCTTGGCCGGCACAGTGGAGGCATGTAATGTAATGGCACAGTGAGATTTGAAAAAAGCTGAAAAAAGCCTGTTTCTGTCAGCGGTTGTTTCTGTCAGAGGTTGTTCTGGCTACCCCTCAGCTTCCAGACAGACTAGTAAGAAGTGTAGTGATATAAATGTCCAATAGTGTAGTCCGATTAGATAATTGATATTTAGATGTTAGTATGATGTCTATAAATTTGTTGTTCCGCAGCAACACACCAGGCTCTCCAGAGAATGCATTTTATTTAACTTCCAATAACGAACAAAGTCCACAGACGATACAAAATCCCACAGAGCATACAATTCAAATCTCTTCCCATACCTGTGCCTCCATATCAGAGAATACATAGAGAATATATTCTGATCACTTCTAGACCTGTGCCATATTCATACAGAGAATACATAGGGAATATATTCTCATTGACAAGACTGAACTCCAGGATTATATTCCCTATTCACTGAATAGCTGAGCAATTTGATTGGCCGTCTTTGATCTCCACCCTGTGTTTCAGAGTGACAGGTAATGACCCCAGCCGGAGTCACTAATTAGTATACATCCTTGCATACTAATAAGCTCCCTCTAATAAGTAATTAGATTACATGTGGCCTGAGTAATGGTTTGATGTGTAAAATAGACCAATCCTGTCTCTTTGCCTATTGACAATCGACAAGCGTCTTTTGATGTGTAACATTTAATTACAGGTTTGATGTGTAAAATAGACCCATCCTGGACTGAAATCTGGCCTGGTCAATTTGGATTTACAACATATATATATATATATATATATATATATCTATATATATATATATATATATATATCGTATTTATCGGGGTATAGCGCGCACCCCTAAAGTGGACCCGCATTCCTGTGGAAAAAAGATTTTTGTACTTACAGTTTTGGTGTCTTGTGCGGTGTCCATCGGCGGCCTCGTCAGGTCCGGTGTCCGTCTGCGGCTTCGGGTGTCCTCTTCGTCGGGTCCGGCGTCCTTCTGCGGCTTCCTCCCCGCTCCTTTCCCGCGCCGAGTTTGAATACTGCGCCGGCATATACCGAGCGCAGTACACTAGTGTATAGTCGGGCAGGCTCGGCTACTCTCGCGCTCACGTCCTGTACGTCCAGGACGTGAGCGCGAGAGGAGCCGAGACTGCCCGACTATACACGAGTGTACTGCGCTCGGTATATGCCGGCGCAGTATTCAAACTCGGCGCGGGTATCGGCGTATACCGCGCACCCACAATTTTCCCCTGATTTTCAGGGCAAAAAAGTGCGAGGTATACGCCGATAAATACGGTATATATAAACATCCCACATAAATTGGCCAACATATTACAACATATATTACAACAATACAGGAAGGGGGTAGTCTTATACGGCGAGTATATCCCAAAACCAACATTTTTCCTGGAAAAATAGGGGGTCGTCTTATACACCCAGTCGTCTTATACGCCGGGCAAATACGGTATATAGCATAGTCTGTAGACTCTAAAACTGTATGGTGGCTACCAAAAGGTATGAGCTGGCACGATGTGTAATATACTATTGATTGTGTGTTTTTAGATTTGAGTTCTCTGTGTACATTATACCGTGCCATCTCCAATCGGTATAAGTGGTTGGTCGATGGGGAAATCCGTTATCTCCTGTCCATGTCAAAGGATTGTATGTATTCTCCTGAAGAACGCTTCCTCTCTGTCTCCGTAGATGGACGTCTCATGCACTCTCTTACCCCTCTCGCCGGTGGTCATGTTTTAGTCTTGGGTGGTCGATTCTCCCCTTCTAGACCAGCGAATGGTGTCCATATTCTACAGTATGATGAGGCGACAAATCGTGTGAAGATGACACCGAGAGATCTCCTTCCTGAACTGCATCGCTGGAGACACACTGCCACTGAGGTGTCCCTCCACGGTAATGTCTGAGCATCGGGTACCCACATTTTACCCCATTTGTGGAATTTTTGCCTGGGTTTGCTGCACTGTTCTATCAGTTATTATGCACAGGGGTGAAGTTATAAATGCCCCTCTGCAGAGGCCAAGGGAAGTACATCTGTGAAGTGCTTTTTCCCTAGGGCAGGGTTTGACAAATTTGCTTGGAATCTAGGAGCCAGCTAAAAAAGTTAGGAGCCAGAAAACGCGACCCGTCCCGCCAAGCTTGCGCGCAGAAGCGAACACATACCTGAGTAGCGCCCGCCTATGTAAACGGTGTTCAAAACACACATGTGAGGTATCGCCGCGATAGTTAGAGTGAGAGCAATAATTATAGCCCTAGACCTCCTCTGTAACGCAAAACATGCAACCTGTAGAATTTTTTTAAACGTCGCCTATTCCACTAGCGGACGCAATTTTGAAGCGTGACATGTTGGGTATCAATTGACTCGACATAACATTATCTTTCACAATATAAAACAAAATTAGGATAACTTTACTGTTGTCTTATTTTTTTATTAAAAAAAGTGTATTTTTTTTCCCCAAAAAAGTGCGCTTGTAAGACCGCTGCGTATATACGGTGTGACAGAAAGTATTGCAACGATCGCCATTTTATTCTCTAGGGTGTAAGAATAAAAAAATATATATAATGTTTGGGGGTTCTAATTAGAGGGAAGGAGATGGCAGTAAAAACAGTGAAGAAAACACATATAGGGCCAGATTCACAAAGAGATACGATGGAGTATCTACAGATACACCATCGTATCTCTGACTTACACTGGTCCTATCTATGCGCCTGATTCATAGAATCAGTTACGCATAGATAGGGCTAGATCTGACAGTGTTACAATGTGTTACACTGTCGGATCTTTTTTTCAATTTAAAAATGGCGCCGGGGGCGTTCCAGCTGATTTACGATAAATAATATGTAAATCAGCGAGATACGCAAATTCACGAACGTACGCGGACCTGTCGCAGTGTTCTTACGTCGTTTCCGTAGCGGTTTTCCCGTCGTATACTTACCCCTTCTTTTATCAGACGCAGCCAATGTTAAGTATAGCCGGCGTTCCCGCGTCGAATTTGAATTTTCCTACGTCGTTCGCGTACGCCGATTCACGAACACGCGAGTCGCAAGTCCCGCTCACGTCGCAACCACTGACGTCCTAGTGACGTCAGTGGGAGCAATGCACGCCGGGAAATTCCCCGGACGACGCATGCGCATTTAAATCGGCGCGGGAACGCGCCTGATTTAAATATGACACTCCCCTAGCCGCGGAATTTGAATTCCGCCGGGGGATTTAGGATCCGCCGTCGCAAGTTTGGAGGTAAGTTGTTTGTGAATTAGCCACTTGCCTCCTAAACTTGCGGGAGCGGATCTTAATTCACGTAGAACGAGCGGATCTATAGATCCGCTGCGCTACGTGAATCTGGCCCTAGATCTGCTGTCTTACTTGTAATGCCAATGGCCACCACCAGATGGCGCGAGGTCACAGAAGTAAGCTTGGGCCTTCACAAGTCTGCAAAGCCGCGGCCTCAATTACCGGCCGTCGTGGTTACACAGTGCATGGGTCTGGATTGCGCTAAGTACACAGTGCATGGGTCTGGGTTGCGCTAAGTACACAGTGCATGGGTCTGGGTTGCGCTAAGTACACAGTGCATGGGTCTGGATTGCGCTAAGTACACAGTGCATGGGTCTAGATTGCGCTAAGTAGCAGAGGCGGAGACAGAGCGGCACAGTAAGGGGAAGATGTTTATGCCTGTGCTCAGACTGACTGGCCGCGCATGCGCTAATTTGCCGCGCCGCTCACGGAACTGGGACTGGGATCCCAACCTGCCAAAATGAGGAGGCTGCTGTGCGGGCCACATTACAAGGTCCGGCGGGCCGGATTCGGCCCGCGGGCCTTGTGTTTGCCACCCCTGATGTAGAGGGTGTTAGGTGGTGATTTTGCTGTACAAACCAGCCTCTATATTTGCATTAAATAACCATGTCCTTTTCATCCATGGTCAGGAGAGCGATACGTCTTTGTGTTCGGAGGTCGCTCTGTGCCGTCTGCGGCCCTGCGGGAAGACGGCCTCTTTCTCCGAACAGAGGAGCTACGCTGGGTTCAGGTAGGTGTTGAAGCGCTGAGAACAAATGCAAATGGCGAGGCTCACTCCGCGGTGTTTGTTTACTAAAGGCACCCGCTTCGCAAGGAAAGCGTTCGCTTTGCAAGGACATTTTTTCCTTTGCTTAGTAAATAAGGTGAAACCGCAGGGCTGTGCTGCTGTACAACACATTTACTTTCAGTAATAATGGTGACATTAAAAGGAATGGGGATAAAAATGGGCAGAAAATAATAGCAGACCGTAACATTTGCAGTGTTGCTTCACATTAGTCGTTGGAGGACGGCCCACTTATGATGATGGTCAGTGCAACCATGTATGTGTACGTTGTTGTAATATGTTGGCCGATTTATGTGGGATATTTTATATATATATATAATGTGTGTTGTAAGTCCAAAATTGACCAGGCCAGATTTCAGTCCAGGATGTGTCTATTTTACACATCAAACCTGTGATTACATGTTACACATCAAAAGACGCTTGTCGATTGTCAATAGGCAAAGAGACAGGATGGGTCTATTTTACACATCAAACCATTACTCAGACCACATGTAATCTAATTACTTATTAGAGGGAGCTTATTAGTATGCAAGGATGTATACTAATTAGTGTCTCCGGCTGGGGTCATTACCTGTCACTCTGAAAGACAGGATGTAGATCAAAGACGGCCAATCAAATTGCTCAGCTATTCAGTGAATAGGGAATATAATCCTGGAGTCCAGTCTTGTCAAAGAGAATATATTCCCTATGTATTCTCTGTATGAATATGGCACAGGTCTGGAAGTGATCAGAATATATTCTCTATGGCCCAGATTCTCAAAAGGCTTACGACGGCACAACGCCATTTGCACCGTCGTAAATCCTAATCTGGGCCGTCGTATCTATGCGACTGATTCTTAGAATCAGTTACGCATAGATATCCATTAGACAGGCGTAAGGCTCTTACGTTGTCAGATCTTAAATGCATTTTTTTTCCCGCCGCTAGGTGTCGCCTCCGTCGTTTCCCCGTCGTCTATGCAAATTAGCTATTTACGCAAGATTCCCGCACGTACGCGCGGTCGACGCAGTGAATTTACGACGTTTCCGGAGCTTTTGCGACGCGTAAAGATGCCCCTGCTATATGAGGGGCAACCAATGTTAAGTATGGCCGTCGTTCCCGCGTCGAAATTTTAAAAATTACGTCGTTTGCGTAAGTCGTCCGTGAATGGCGCTGGACGCCATTTACGTTAACGTCGAAACCAATGACGTCCCTGCAACGTCATTTAGCGCAATGCACGTCGGGAAATTTTAGGGACGGCGCATGCGCAGTACGATCGGCGCAGGAACGCGCCTAATTTAAATGATCCACGCCCCCTACCCGGATCATTTGAATTAGGCGGGCTTGCGTCGGAGGATTTACGCTACGCCGCCGCAACTTTACAGGCAAGTGCTTTGTGAATCAAGCACTTGCCCGCATAGTTTTACGCCGATCTACGAGAATCTGGCCCTATGTATTCTCTGATATGAAGGCACAGGTCTAGGTAGAGATTTGAATTATATGCTCTGTTGGATTTTGTATCGTCTGTGGACTTTGGACTTTGTTCGTTATTGGAAGTTCAATAAAATGCATTCTCTGGAGAGCCTGGTGTGTTGCTGCGGAACAACTCATTAATCTAAATATCAATTATCTAATCGGACTCCACTATTGGACATTTATATCACTACATTATCCTGTATGGGAAGATCCACCAAATGCACTCTTTATATCACTACATACGTTGGTGGTCCTTTTTTTTTTTTTATCAAAACCTTTTTATTCCGACATTTGCTCACATAATACATATAATCGGTGCATTTGATCATATGGAACAGTACTAATACAAAACATCTTAAGTCATAAGTCCATATGATATTACATTATCCGTAACAATTTACATACATCTATATTTTTATATATGCAGGCAAATCACCGTACCCGTAGGCTGTTGCCTGCTTCCGGTTTTAGGGCACACGCATGTGCGTTCCCCCCCCCCCCCCCCCACGCCAACACTCGCTGTGATTGTACACAGCGGGAGCCTCTCAGCAAGTCCCAGC
>NC_053490.1:14772251-14867251 GCF_905171775.1 Rana temporaria
CAAGCAGTTAAAGCTAGCGCATTGTTGGTTCTCTTACAATTTCCTTCGATTTTCCTTCTAAATGTTTTTTTTTCTTTGTTTGAATTTCTGACTTCCTGTTTCTCCTCAGTAAGCTTTCCACCATCATCCGAGCGCGGTGGAAAGTCATTTAGAACAGCTTACTGAAGAGGAACAGGAAGTGAGAAATTCAGACAAAGAAAAACAACTTTTAGAAGGGAAATGGAAGAAAAAGGTAAGTGAACCAATTTAGAAAATAAAAAACGAACCTTTACAACCCCTTTAACTCCAGAGATAAAACGATAATTCTCCCACTCTACAAGACTCTGGTCCGGCCGCACCTAGAGTATGCTGTCCAGTTCTGTTCACCAGTCCTCAGGAAACTGGAAATGGAGAGAGTACAAAGAAGGGCAACAAAGCTAATAAAGGGTCTGGAGGATATTGGTTATGAGGAAAGGTTGTGAGCACTGAACTTATTCTCTCTGGAGAAGAGACTCTTGAGAGGAGATATTATTTCAATTTACAAATACCGTACTGGTGACCCCACAATAGGGATAAAACTTTTTTTTTTTGGAAGGGAGTTTAACAAGACACGTGGCCACTCATTAAAATGAGAAGAAAAGAGGTTTAACCTTAAACTATGTGGAGGGTTCTTTACTGTAAGAGTGACAAGGATGTGGAATTCCCTTCCACAGGTGGTGGTGTCGGTGGGTGGCATCGATGGTTTCAAATTAGATAAGCACCTGAACGACCACAACATACGGGGATACACAATGTAATACTGACATATTATCACACACATAGGATGGAATGATGGTCTTTTTTTCAACCTCACCTACTATGTAACCCTCCTCACCCCTCCCTTTTTACTGTAAGCCTCCACCTGAAGGATCTCAATCTTCCTCCCACCTGCCCCATAATCCTGTCTTCTCTCCTTCTCGCCCTTCCTCATAAGTCCAAAACCCTCCTTACCCCCTACTTCATAAGCCTCTGTCTTGTGGCCATAACTCCCATCACACCTTCCCCACAACCCTCCACTGTTTGCCTCCTTTGATTCTCACCCATCCTCAAAAGCCTGCATCCTCTGCCCCCCAACCCCTCTCACACCTTCCCCATTGATTTTCAGTCCCCTACGACTCACTAATCCTCATAAACTTCTGCACATCCTCAATCCTCCTTATCCATCCCTTTATAAACCTCCACATGAAGGATCTCAACCTTCCTCCCACCTGCACCATAATCCTCTGCCCTCTATGCTGCGTACTAGGGTTGTCCCGATACCGATACTAGTATCAGGACCGATACCCAGCGTTTGCCCGAGTACTTGTACTCGGGCAAATGCTCCCGATGCTTCACCCGATACTTGTACTGTCAGCGGTGATCAGTGCATGGGGAAGTTACAAGCACCGATCACCGCTGTATAGATTTAAAAGTAATTTCTCCGCTTCTCTGTTCCCCCCCCCCCCCAGCTTTCAGCTGTTTTAAAATCAGCGGTGATCAGTGCTTGTAACTCCCCCACACACGATCACCACTGACTGTCCCGTGTCCTCCTCCAGCCCCCCTCCGTTTTGCTGCAGTCTCTCTCCCTCTGTGTTTTTTTCCCCCTCCGTGTCCCCCTCGTGTGTTTGCATCTCCCTCCGCGTTCCCCTCGGGGGTTTGCATCTCCCTTCCGTGTCCCCCTTCGTGTATTTGCATCTCCCTCCGTGTCCCCCTCATGTGTTTGCGTCTCCCTCCGTGTTCCCCTCGGTGTTTGCGTCTCCCTCCGTGTTCCCCTTGTGTGTTTGCATCTACCTCCGTGTTCCCCTTGTGTGTTTGCGTCTCCCTCCGTGTCCCCCTCGTGTGTTTGCGTCTCCCTCCTTTTTTTCTCTTGTGTGTTTGCATCTCCCTCCGCGTTCCCCTCGGTGTTTGCATCTCCCTCCGTGTTCCCCTCGGTGTTTGCGTCTCCCTCCGTGTTCCCCTCGGTGTTTGCGTCTCCCTCCGTGTTCCCCTCGGTGTTTGCGTCTCTCTCCGTGTTCCCCCTGGTGTTTGCGTCTCCCTCCGTGTTCCCCTCGGTGTTTGCGTCTCCCTCCGTGTTCCCCTCGGTGTTTGCGTCTCCCTCCGTGTTCCCCTTGTGTGTTTGCGTCTCCCTCCGTGTTCCCCTCGGTGTTTGCATCTCCCTCCGTGTTCCCCTCGGTGTTTGCGTCTCCCTCCGTGTTCCCCTCGGTGTTTGCGTCTCCCTCCGTGTTCCCCTTGTGTGTTTGCATCTACCTCCGTGTTCCCCTTGTGTGTTTGCGTCTCCCTCCGTGTCCCCCTCGTGTGTTTGCGTCTCCCTCCTTTTTTTCTCTTGTGTGTTTGCATCTCCCTCCGCGTTCCCCTCGGTGTTTGCATCTCCCTCCGTGTTCCCCTCTGTTTGCATCTCCCTCCGTGTTCCCCTCTGTGTTTGCGTCTCCCTCCGTGTTCCCCTCTGTGTTTGCGTCTCCCTCCGTGTTCCGCTCTGTGTTTGCGTCTCCCTCCGTGTTCCCCTCTGTGTTTGCGTCTCCCTACGTGTTCCCCTCGGTGTTTGCGTCTCCCTCCCTGTTCCCCTTGTGTGTTTGCGTCTCCCTCCGTGTTCCCCTCGGTGTTTGCGTCTCCCTCCGTGTTCCCCTCGGTGTTTGCGTCTCCCTCCGTGTTCCCCTCGGTGTTTGCGTCTCCCTCCGTGTTCCCCCTGGTGTTTGCGTCTCCCTCCGTGTTCCCCCTGGTGTTTGCGTCTCCCTCCGTGTTCCCCTCTGTGTTTGCGTCTCCCTCCCTGTTCCCCTTGTGTGTTTGCGTCTCCCTCCGTGTTCCCCTCGGTGTTTGCATCTCCCTCCGTGTTCCCCTTGGTGTTTGCGTCTCCCTCCGTGTTCCCCACGGTGGTTGCGTCTCCCTCCGTGTTCCCCTCGGTGTTTGCGTCTCCCTCCGTGTTCCCCCTGGTGTTTGCGTCTCCCTCCGTGTTCCCCTCGGTGTTTGCGTCTCCCTCCGTGTTCCCCTCGGTGTTTGCGTCTCCCTCCGTGTTCCCCTTGTGTGTTTGCGTCTCCCTCCGTGTTCCCCTCGGTGTTTGCATCTCCCTCCGTGTTCCCCTCGGTGTTTGCATCTCCCTCCGTGTTCCCCTTGGTGTTTGCGTCTCCCTCCGTGTTCCCCTCGGTGTTTGCGTCTCCCTCCGTGTTCCCCTCGGTGTTTGCGTCTCCCTCCGTGTTCCCCCTGGTGTTTGCGTCTCCCTCCGTGTTCCCCTCGGTGTTTGCGTCTCCCTCCGTGTTCCCCTCGGTGTTTGCGTCTCCCTCCGTGTTCCCCTCGGTGTTTGCGTCTCCCTCCGTGTTCCCCTTGTGTGTTTGCGTCTCCCTCCGTGTTCCCCTCGGTGTTTGCATCTCCCTCCGTGTTCCCCTCGGTGTTTGCGTCTCCCTCCGTGTTCCCCTCGGTGTTTGCGTCTCCCTCCGTGTTCCCCTCTGTGTTTGCGTCTCCCTCCCTGTTCCCCTTGTGTGTTTGCGTCTCCCTCCCTGTTCCCCTTGTGTGTTTGCGTCTCCCTCCGTGTCCCCCTTCGTGTGTTTGCATCTCCCTCCGTGTCCCCCTCATGTGTTTGCGTCTCCCTCTGTGTTCCCCTCGGTGTTTGCGTCTCCCTCCGTGTTCCCCTTGTGTGTTTGCATCTACCTCCGTGTTCCCCTTGTGTGTTTGCGTCTCCCTCCGTGTCCCCCTCGTGTGTTTGCGTCTCCCTCCTTTTTTTCTCTTGTGTGTTTGCATCTCCCTCCGCGTTCCCCTCGGTGTTTGCATCTCCCTCCGTGTTCCCCTCTGTGTTTGCGTCTCCCTCCGTGTTCCCCTCGGTGTTTGCGTCTCCCTCCGTGTTCCCCTCGGTGTTTGCGTCTCCCTCCGTGTTCCCCTCGTGTGTTTGCGTCTCCCTCCGCGTTCCCCTCGGTGTTTGCGTCTCCCTCCGTGTTCCCCTCGTGTGTTTGCATCTCTCTCCGCATTCCCCTCGATGTTTGCGTCTCCCTCCGTGTTCCCCTCGTGTGTTTGCATCTCCCTCCGTGTCCCCCTCGTGTGTTTGCGTCTCCCTCCGTGTCCCCCTCGTGTGTTTGCATCTCCCTCCGCATTCCCCTCTGTGTTTGCGTCTCCCTCCGTGTTCCCCTCGTGTGTTTGCGTCTCCCTCCGCGTTCCCCTCGGTGTTTGCTTCTCCCCCGTTTCCCCCTCATTGTTTCTCTCCCCCTCCGTACTCCTCCTTCACCCCCTGGAACTGTCAGGATGGAGAGCGGAGATAGAAGCCGGTAAATCCGGCTCCTTACTGTTCCGAATGGACAGAGTCGGTGGTCACTGACTCTGTCCATTCACATAACTGAAACATCGTAAACTGTGATTACAATGTTTCAGTTTATGAATGAAGAGAAGACGCTGTCTTCTCTCCATTCATTTTCAGCGCAGCTGAGGCTGCTGAGAAAGGTACTGGGGAATCTGTGTCCCTAGTCCCTTTCCCTGTTATAAAGGGGAGATGTCAGAGGTTTGTTAAGACCCCTCATATCTCACCAAAGCCCCCCCAACAGGGCTGATTAAAAAAAAAATTGCAATAAATAATTTAAAAAATAAAATGTAAATAATAATAAAAAAAACACTGACAATCCACTATCCCCCACCCCCCCTAAAATAAAATAAAATAAAATATCACTGTTAAAAAAAAATATATAAAAAAAAAAAAAAGCCACTGTCACATGGCATTCAAAAAAAGTATCGGTATTCGGTATCGGCGAGTACTTGGAAAAAAAGTATCGGTACTTGTACTCGGTCTCAAAAAAGTGGTATCGGGACAACCCTACTGCGTACCCTTCCCCCATAAGTCTCCACCTTCCGTCCACAATCCTCCTTACCCCCTACTTCAGGGATCCTCAAACTACAGCCCTCCAGCTGTTGCGGAACTACACATCCCATGAGGCATTGTAAAACTCTGACATTCACAGACATGACTAGGCATGATGGGAATTGTAGTTCCTGAACACCCGGAGGGCCATAGTTTGAAGACCCATGCCCTACTTCATAAGCCTCTACCCTCTGACCATAACTCCCATCACACCTTCCCCATAACCCTCCACTGTTTGCCTCCTTTCATTCCAACCCTTCCTAATGCGCCTTGACCCTTCTCCCTCTTCGCCCTTCCCCCCCTAAGACTCAACTATTTGCCATCTTTTATCGGGTTTCATTATAACGCTGTCTTTTTGCTCGCAGGCTTCATTAACATGGCCGCTAATGCTGCATGGTCACAGTTCTGTTCTTCTTCAAGACTCAAATCAGATTGTTATTCTGGGCGGAGGCGGAACCTGCTTCTCATTTGGGACTCATCTTAATGCGCAGCCTGTAGTGGTGGATCTTCTCTCTGCGCCAAGTCAGACCGTCCCACTAGGCCTTGGTGCAGATGGGCCCGGCAGGTCTGACAAGTGAGCTGACGTCATCAAGCTGAAATCTACAGACTGCTCAGGCATGTGACGGTTCTACAGACTGCCAGAGGTTTCACGGGTTAAGAAGAGGGATGTTGGAGACTGACCAGCCGCTACTGGAAAAAGTGACATCACTGAGACAAGAGTTGCCCTTTTCCCAACTTGTTTCTCTCTTTATCATTGCTTTGTCAGGACATTAGGGTTTTTCTCCAAACCTGGGTATGGAGTAAAAATATTTAATTCTTATCCAATCAAGGGATATAGGAAGTTTTAAACCTGTGGGGTTATACTGCCACCAACAGAAGGATTCAGCACTTGCAAACAGATAAACTGTAGGCCAGCCCAGGATAGGCCCTCCGCAGCTAGCATCCCTAGCCACTTAAGGACCGCCTCATGTACATATACGTCAGCAGAATGGCACAGGCAGGCACATCCACGTATATATACGTGCCCTGCTTGACGTGGGTCGGGGGTCCGATCGGGACCCCCCCCGGTACATGCGGCGGTCCCCGTGGCTTCAGGAGCGATCCGGGACGACGGCGCGGCTATTCGTTTATAGCCGCTCCGTCGCGATCGCTCCCCGGAGCTGAAGAACGGGGAGAGCCGTATGTAAACACGGCTTCCCCGTGCTTCACTGTGTCGGCGCATCGATCGTGTCATCCCTTTTATAGGGAAGACACGATCGATGACGTCATTCCTACAGCCACACCCCCCTACAGTTGTAAACACACACTAGGTGATCCCTAAATGTTACTGCGCCCCCTGTGGTTAACTCCCAAACTGCAACTGTCATTTTCACAATAAAGAATGCAATTTAAATGCATTTTTTGCTGTGAAAATGACAATTGTCCCAAAAATGTGTCAAAATTGTCCGAAGTGTCCGCCATAATGTCGCAGTCACGAAAAAAATCGCTGATCGCCGCCATTAGTAGTAAAAAATAAATAAAAAATAAAAATGCAAAAAAACTATCCCCTATTTTGTAAACGCTATAAATTTTGCGCAAACCAATCGATAAACGCTTATTGCGATTTTTTTTTTTTCCAAAAATAGGTAGAAGAATACGTATCGGCCTAAACTGAGGAAAAAAAGTTTTTTTTATATATTTTTTTGGGGGATATTTATTATAGCAAAAAGTAAAAAATATAGAATTTTTTTCAAAATTGTCGCTCTATTTTTGTTTATAGCGCAAAAAATTTAAACCGCAGAGGTGATCAAAAACCACCAAAAGAAAGCTCTATTTGTGGGGAAAAAAGGACGACAATTCTGTTTGGGAGCCACGTCGCACGACCGCGCAATTGTCAGTTAAAGCGACGCAGTTACAGACGGTTACATTAGCTGCGGCAGTTTCTGTGTACAGTGCGTTGGTCCTGTTAATGATTGTGTTGCCCTGCCCTCAGCTGTCTGTTTTTGGACCTCTCCAAGCCTGAAGACCTCCAATGGACAGGAAAGAATACAGATTTTTGTAAAATACATTTTCTAATAAAAAAAAATGTTTCTCTAATAAAGAGTCCATTTAGAGACACTGGTCCCAACCTTTTTGTGTTGAGGGTTCTGCGGTACTACTTCATTATAAATCTGAGATTTGCTGGGAGTAGGAGGGGTTATACTCTGGGCTGGGCCTCATGTTTTATTTTTTTGGGCAGTGTCTTATCCCTCTGTAGATGACAGTATGACCTGTAGGTTTAAGGCATTCTGTATCCCTCAGTGGGCTCCAAGATTGTATAAAATATAATATCATTTTTTTTATGTGTGTGTATATACGTTTTTTTTATTCAAGAAAACTGCAGACGAATTTCTTTTTTTTTTTTTTAATTAAAAACAATATTAAATATGATTTGGTAGTCGGTATTAAATTGTTGCCTTAAAAATTTGAATTTAAAATGTTATGTGGATTTAAAAAAAAAAAAAAAAAATGGAACAGACCATAGTTTGGTGACCTTCAGCAGAAGAGACTCGGAATGGCAGCGTCTGGGGGGGGGGGGTCACCAGTTTTTGTAAGGAGCACTCTGAATTAGGAGCAGTTTGGAGTTGTTACATATGAGAGCATATGTAACTGGCTGCAGAGATGCAGTAGATGGGTGGGATGACAGGCCGCAGAGACACAGGAGAGAGAGGATTGGGACGACAGGCCACAGAGACACAGGAGAGAGAGGATTGGGATCACAGGCCGCAAAGTCACAGGAGAGAGAGGATTAGGACGACAGGCCGCAGAGACACAGGAGAGAGGATTGGGACGACAGGCCGCAGAGACACAGGAGAGAGGATTGGGACGACAGGCCGCAGAGACACAGGACAGAGGATTGGGACGACAGGCCGCAAAGACACAGGAGAGAGAGGATTGGGACGGTAGGCCACAGAGACACAGGAGAGAGAGAATTGGGACGACAGGCCGCAGAGACACACGAGAGAGGATTGGGACGACAGGCCGCAGAGACACAGGAGAGAGGATTGGGATGACAGGCCACAGAGACACAGGAGAGAGGATTGGGATGACAGGTCACAGAGACACAGGAGAGAGAGGATTGGGACGACAGACCGCAGAGACACAGGAGAGAGAGGATTGGGATGAGAGGCCGCAGAGACACAGGAGAGAGAGGATTGGCATGGGAGGCCGAAGAGACACAGGAGAAAGGATTGGGACGACGGGCCGCAGAGACACAGGAAAGAGGATTGAGACGACAGGCCGAAGATGAAACACGACAGAGAGGATTGGGACGACAGACCGGAGAGAGAGGATTGGGATGACAGGCCGCAGAGACACAGGAGAGAGGATTGGGACGACGGGCCGCAGAGACACAGGAAAGAGGATTGGGACAACAGGCCGCAGAGACACAGGAGAGAGGATTGGGACGACAGGCCGCAGAGACACAGGAGAGAGGATTGGGACGACAGGCCGCAGAGACACAGGAGAGAGGATTGGGACGACAGGCTGCAGAGACACAGGAGAGAGGATTGAGACGACGGGCCGCAGAGACACAGGAGAGAGGATTGGGACGACAGGCCGCAGAGATACAGGAGAGAGGATTGGGACGACGGGCCGAAGAGACACAGGAGAGATGATTGGGACGACAGGCCGCAGAGACACAGGACAGAGGATTGGGACGACGGGCCGCAGAGACACAGGAGAGAGAGGATTGGGATGACAGGCCGCAGAGACACAGGAGAGAGGATTGGGACGACATGCCACACACAGGAGAGAGAGGATTGGGACGACAGGCCGCAGAGACACAGGAGAGAGAGGATTGGGACGACAGGCCGCAGAGACACAGGAGAGAGGATTGGGATGACAGGCCGCAGAGACACAGGAGAGAGGATTGGGACGACGGGCCGCAGAGACACAGGACAGAGGATTGGGACGACAGGCCGCAGAGACACAGGACAGAGGATTGGGACGACAGGCCGCAAAGACACAGGAGAGAGAGGATTGGGACGACAGGCCACAGAGACACAGGAGAAAGGATTTGGACGACAGGCCGCAGAGACACAGGAGAGAGAGGATTGGGACGACAGGCCGCAGAGACACAGGAGAGAGAGGATTGGGATGACAGGCCGCAGAGACACAGGAGAGAGAGGATTGGGATGACAGGCCGCAGAGACACAGGAGAGAGAGGATTGGGATGACAGGCCGCAGAGAAACAGGAGAGAGAGGATTGGGACGACAGGCCGCAGAGACACAGGAGAGAGGATTGGGATGACAGGCCACAGAGACACAGGAGAGAGAGGATTGGGATGACAAGCCGCAGAGACACAGAAGAGAGGATTGGGATGACAGGCCGCAGAGACACATGAGAGAGAGGATTGGGATGGCAGGCTGTAGAGACACAGGAGAGAGGACTGGGATGGCAGGCTGTAGAGACACAGGAGAGAGGATTGGGATGGCAGGCTGTAGAGACACAGGAGAGAGGATTGGGACGACAGGCCGTAGAGACACAGGAGAGAGAGGATTGGGACGACAGGCCACAGAGACACAGGAGAGAGAGGATTGGGATGACAGGCCGCAGAGACACAGGAGAGAGAGGATTGGGATGGCAGGCTGTAGAGACACAGGAGAGAGAGGATTGGGATGACAGGCCGCAGAGACACAGGAGAGAGAGGATTGGGATGACAGGCCGCAGAGACACAGGAGAGAGAGGATTGGGACGACAGGCCGCAGAGACACAGGATAGAGGATTGGGATGACAGGCCTCAGAGACACAGGAGAGAGAGAATTGGGATGACAGGCCACAGAGACACAGGACAGAGGATTGGGACGACAGGCCGCAGAGACACAGGAGAGAGAGGATTGGGACGACAGGCCGCAGAGATACAGGAGAGAGGATTGGGACGACGGGCCGCAGAGACACAGGAGAGATGATTGGGACGACAGGCCGCAGAGACACAGCACAGAGGATTGGGACGACGGGCCGCAGAGACACAGGAGAGAGAGGATTGGGATGACAGGCCGCAGAGACACAGGAGAGAGGATTGGGACGACATGCCACACATAGGAGAGAGAGGATTGGGACGACAGGCCGCAGAGACACAGGAGAGAGAGGATTGGGACGACAGGCCGCAGAGACACAGGAGAGAGGATTGGGACGACGGGCCGCAGAAACACAGGAAAGAGGATTGGGACAACAGGCCGCAGAGACACGGGAGAGAGGATTGGGACGACAGGCCGCAGAGACACAGGAGAGAGGATTGGGATGACAGGCCGCAGAGACACAGGAGAGAGGATTGGGACGACAGGCCGCAGAGACACAGGACAGAGGATTGGGACGACAGGCCGCAGAGACACAGGACAGAGGATTGGGACGACAGGCCGCAAAGACACAGGAGAGAGAGGATTGGGACGACAGGCCGCAGAGACACAGGAGAGAGGATTGGGACGACAGGCTGCAGAGACACAGGAGAGAGAGGATTGGGACGACAGGCCACAGAGACACAGGAGAAAGGATTTGGACGACAGGCCGCAGAGACACAGGAGAGAGAGGATTGGGACGACAGGCCGCAGAGACACAGGAGAGAGAGGATTGGGATGATAGGCCGCAGAGACACAGAGAGAGGATTGGGATGACAGGCCGCAGAGAAACAGGAGAGAGAGGATTGGGATGACAGGCCGCAGAGAAACAGGAGAGAGAGGATTGGGACGACAGGCCGCAGAGACACAGGAGAGAGAGGATTGGGATGACAAGCCGCAGAGACACAGAAGAGAGAGGATTGGGATGACAGGCCGCAGAGACACATGAGAGAGGATTGGGATGGCAGGCTGTAGAGACACAGGAGAGAGGACTGGGATGGCAGGCTGTAGAGACACAGGAGAGAGGATTGGGATGGCAGGCTGTAGAGACACAGGAGAGAGGATTGGGACGACAGGCCGCAGAGACACAGGAGAGAGAGGATTGGGACGACAGGCCACAGAGACACAGGAGAGAGGATTTGGAGACAGGCCGCAGAGACACAAGAGAGAGAGGATTGGGACGACAGGCCGCAGAGACACAGGAGAGAGAGGATTGGGATGACAGGCCGCAGAGACACAGGAGAGAGAGGATTGGGATGACAGGCCGCAGAGACACAGGAGAGAGAGGATTGGGATGACAGGCCGCAGAGACACAGGAAAGAGAGGATTGGGATGACAGGCCGCAGAGACACAGGAGAGAGAGGATTGGGTTGACAGACCGCAGAGAAACAGGAGAGAGAGGATTGGGACGACAGGCCGCAGAGACACAGGAGAGAGAGGATTGGGACGACAGGCCACAGAGACACAGGAGAGAGAGGATTGGGATGACAAGCCGCAGAGACACAGGAGAGAGAGGATTGGGATGGCAGGCTGTAGAGACACAGGAGAGAGGATTGGGATGGCAGGCTGTAGAGACACAGGAGAGAGAGGATTGGGACAACAGGCCGCAGAGACACAGGAGAGAGAGGATTGGGACAACAGGCCGCAGAGACACAGGAGGGAGAGGATTGGGACGACAGGCCGCAGAGACACAGGAGAGAGAGGATTGGGATGACAGGCCGCAGAGACACAGGAGAGAGGATTGGGACGACAGGCCGCAGAGACACAGGAGAGAGAGGATTGGGACGACAGGCCGCAGGGACACAGGAGAGAGAGGATTGGGACGACAGGCCGCAGAGACACAGGAGAGAGAGGATTGGGACGACAGGCCGCAGAGACACAGGAGGGAGAGGATTGGGATGAGAGGCCGCAGAGACACAGGAGAGAGAGGATTGGCATGGGAGGCCGCAGAGACACAGGAGAGAGGATTGGGACGACAGGACACAGACACAGGAGAGAGAGGATTGGACGACAGGCCGAAGAGACACAGGAGAAAGTATTGGGACGATGGGCCGCAGAGACACAGGAGAGAGAGGATTGGGACAACAGGCCGCAGAGACACAGGAGGGAGAGGATTGGGACGACAGGCCGCAGAGACACAGGAGAGAGAGGATTGGGATGACAGGCCGCAGAGACACAGGAGAGAGGATTGGGACGACAGGCCGCAGAGACACAGGAGAGAGAGGATTGGGACGACAGGCCGCAGAGACACAGGAGAGAGAGGATTGGGACGACAGGCCGCAGAGACACAGGAGAGAGGATTGGGACGACATGCCACACACAGGAGAGAGAGGATTGGGACGACAGGCCGCAGAGACACAGGAGAGAGAGGATTGGGACGACAGGCCGCAGAGACACAGGAGAGAGGATTGGGACGACGGGCCGCAGAAACACAGGAAAGAGGATTGGGACGACGGGCCGCAGAGACACAGGAGAGAGAGGATTGGGACGACAGGCCGCAGAGACACAGGAGGGAGAGGATTGGGATGAGAGGCCGCAGAGACACAGGAGAGAGAGGATTGGCATGGGAGGCCGCAGAGACACAGGAGAGAGGATTGGGACAACAGGCCAAAGATGAAACACGACAGAGAGGATTGGGACGACAGACCGGAGAGAGAGGATTGGGATGACAGGCCGCAGAGACACAGGAGAGAGGATTGGGACGACGGGCCGCAGAGACATAGGAAAGAGGATTGGGACAACAGGCCGCAGAGACACAGGAGAGAGGATTGGGACGACAGGCCGCAGAGACACAGGAGAGAGGATTGGGACGACAGGCCGCAGAGACACAGGAGAGAGGATTGGGACGACAGGCCGCAGAGACACAGGAGAGAGGATTGGGACGACGGGCCGCAGAGACACAGGAGAGAGGATTGGGACGACAGGCCGCAGAGACACAGGACAGAGGATTGGGACGACAGGCCGCAGAGACACAGGAGAGAGAGGATTGGGACGACAGGCCGCAGGGACACAGGAGAGAGAGGATTGGGACGACAGGCCGCAGGGACACAGGAGAGAGAGGATTGGAACGACAGGCCGCAGAGACACAGGAGGGAGAGGATTGGGATGAGAGGCCGCAGAGACACAGGAGAGAGAGGATTGGCATGGGAGGCCGCAGAGACACAGGAGAGAGAGGATTGGGACGACAGGACACAGACACAGGAGAGAGAGGATTGGACGACAGGCCGCAGACACACAGGAAAGAGGATTGGGACGACAGGCCGAAGATGAAACACGGCAGAGAGGATTGGGACGACAGACCGGAGAGAGAGGATTGGGATGACAGGCCGCAGAGACACAGGAGAGAGGATTGGGACGACGGGCCGCAGAGACACAGGAAAGAGGATTGGGACAACAGGCCGCAGAGACACAGGAGAGAGGATTGGGACGACAGGCCGCAGAGACACAGGAGAGAGGATTGGGACGACAGGCCGCAGAGACACAGGAGAGAGGATTGGGACGACGGGCCGCAGAGACACAGGAGAGAGGATTGGGACGACGGGCCGCAGAGACACAGGAGAGAGGATTGGGACGACAGGCCGCAGAGACACAGGACAGAGGATTGGGACGACAGGCCACAAAGACACAGGAGAGAGAGGATTGGGACGACAGGCCGCAGAGACACAGGAGAGAGGATTGGGACGACAGGCCGCAGAGACACATGAGAGAGAGGCTTGGGATGACAGGCCACAGAGACACAGGAGAGAGAGGATTGGGACGACAGGCCTCAGAGACACAGGAGAGAGAGGATTGGGACGACAGGCTGCAGAGACACAGGAGAGAGAGGATTGGGACGACAGGCCACAGAGACACAGGAGAAAGGATTTGGACGACAGGCCGCAGAGACACAGGAGAGAGAGGATTGGGACGACAGGCCGCAGAGACACAGGAGAGAGAGGATTGGGATGATAGGCCGCAGAGACACAGAGAGAGGATTGGGATGACAGGCCGCAGAGACACAGGAGAGAGAGGATTGGGATGACAGGCCGCAGAGAAACAGGAGAGAGAGGATTGGGACGACAGGCCGCAGAGACACAGGAGAGAGAGGATTGGGATGACAGGCCACAGAGACACAGGAGAGAGAGGATTGGGATGACAAGCCGCAGAGACACAGAAGAGAGAGGATTGGGATGACAGGCCGCAGAGACACATGAGAGAGAGGATTGGGATGGCAGGCTGTAGAGACACAGGAGAGAGGACTGGGATGGCAGGCTGTAGAGACACAGGAGAGAGGATTGGGATGGCAGGCTGTAGAGACACAGGAGAGAGGATTGGGACGACAGGCCGAAGAGACACAGGAGAGAGAGGATTGGGACGACAGGCCACAGAGACACAGGAGAGAGGATTTGGACGACAGGCCGCAGAGACACAGGAGAGAGAGGATTGGGACAACAGGCCGCAGAGACACAGGAGAGAGAGGATTGGGATGACAGGCCGCAGAGACACAGGAGAGAGAGGATTGGGATGACAGGCCGCAGAGACACAGGAGAGAGAGGATTGGGATGACAGGCCGCAGAGACACAGGAGAGAGAGGATTGGGATGACATGCCGCAGAGACACAGGAGAGAGAGGATTGGGATGACAGACCGCAGAGAAACAGGAGAGAGAGGATTGGGACGACAGGCCGCAGAGACACAGGAGAGAGAGGATTGGGACGACAGGCCACAGAGACACAGGAGAGAGAGGATTGGGATGACAAGCCGCAGAGACACAGGAGAGAGAGGATTGGGATGACAGGCCGCAGAGACACATGAGAGAGAGGATTGGGATGGCAGGCTGTAGAGACACAGGAGAGAGGATTGGGATGGCAGGCTGTAGAGACACAGGAGAGAGGATTGGGATGGCAGGCTGTAGAGACACAGGAGAGAGAGGATTGGGACAACAGGCCGCAGAGACACAGGAGAGAGAGGATTGGGACAACAGGCCGCAGAGACACAGGAGGGAGAGGATTGGGACGACAGGCCGCAGAGACACAGGAGAGAGAGGATTGGGATGACAGGCCGCAGAGACACAGGAGAGAGGATTGGGACGACAGGCCGCAGAGACACAGGAGAGAGAGGATTGGGACGACAGGCCGCAGGGACACAGGAGAGAGAGGATTGGGACGACAGGCCGCAGAGACACAGGAGAGAGAGGATTGGGACGACAGGCCGCAGAGACACAGGAGGGAGAGGATTGGGATGAGAGGCCGCAGAGACACAGGGGAGAGAGGATTGGCATGGGAGGCCGCAGAGACACAGGAGAGAGGATTGGGACGACAGGACACAGACACAGGAGAGAGAGGATTGGACGACAGGCCGAAGAGACACAGGAGAAAGTATTGGGACGATGGGCCGCAGAGACACAGGAGAGAGAGGATTGGGACAACAGGCCACAGAGACACAGGAGAGAGGATTTGGACGACAGGCCGCAGAGACACAGGAGAGAGAGGATTGGGACAACAGGCCGCAGAGACACAGGAGAGAGAGGATTGGGATGACAGGCCGCAGAGACACAGGAGAGAGAGGATTGGGATGACAGGCCGCAGAGACACAGGAGAGAGAGGATTGGGATGACAGGCCGCAGAGACACAGGAGAGAGAGGATTGGGATGACAGACCGCAGAGAAACAGGAGAGAGAGGATTGGGACGACAGGCCGCAGAGACACAGGAGAGAGAGGATTGGGACGACAGGCCACAGAGACACAGGAGAGAGAGGATTGGGATGACAAGCCGCAGAGACACAGGAGAGAGAGGATTGGGATGACAGGCCGCAGAGACACATGAGAGAGAGGATTGGGATGGCAGGCTGTAGAGACACAGGAGAGAGGATTGGGATGGCAGGCTGTAGAGACACAGGAGAGAGGATTGGGATGGCAGGCTGTAGAGACACAGGAGAGAGAGGATTGGGACAACAGGCCGCAGAGACACAGGAGAGAGAGGATTGGGACAACAGGCCGCAGAGACACAGGAGAGAGAGGATTGGGACGACAGGCCGCAGAGACACAGGAGAGAGAGGATTGGGATGACAGGCCGCAGAGACACAGGAGAGAGGATTGGGACGACAGGCCGCAGAGACACAGGAGAGAGAGGATTGGGACGACAGGCCGCAGGGACACAGGAGAGAGAGGATTGGGACGACAGGCCGCAGAGACACAGGAGAGAGAGGATTGGGACGACAGGCCGCAGAGACACAGGAGGGAGAGGATTGGGATGAGAGGCCGCAGAGACACAGGAGAGAGAGGATTGGCATGGGAGGCCGCAGAGACACAGGAGAGAGGATTGGGACGACAGGACACAGACACAGGAGAGAGAGGATTGGACGACAGGCCGAAGAGACACAGTAGAAAGTATTGGGACGATGGGCCGCAGAGACACAGGAGAGAGAGGATTGGGACAACAGGCCGCAGAGACACAGGAGGGAGAGGATTGGGACGACAGGCCGCAGAGACACAGGAGAGAGAGGATTGGCATGACAGGCCGCAGAGACACAGGAGAGAGGATTGGGACGACAGGCCGCAGAGACACAGGAGAGAGAGGATTGGGACGACAGGCCGCAGGGACACAGGAGAGAGAGGATTGGGACGACAGGCCGCAGAGACACAGGAGAGAGAGGATTGGGACGACAGGCCGCAGAGACACAGGAGGGAGAGGATTGGGATGAGAGGCCGCAGAGACACAGGAGAGAGAGGATTGGCATGGGAGGCCGCAGAGACACAGGAGAGAGGATTGGGACAACAGGCCAAAGATGAAACACGACAGAGAGGATTGGGACGACAGACCGGAGAGAGAGGATTGGGATGACAGGCCGCAGAGACACAGGAGAGAGGATTGGGACGACGGGCCGCAGAGACATAGGAAAGAGGATTGGGACAACAGGCCGCAGAGACACAGGAGAGAGGATTGGGACGACCGGCCGCAGAGACACAGGAGAGAGGATTGGGACGACAGGCCGCAGAGACACAGGAGAGAGGATTGGGACGACAGGCCGCAGAGACACAGGAGAGAGGATTGGGACGACGGGCCGCAGAGACACAGGAGAGAGGATTGGGACGACAGGCCGCAGAGACACAGGACAGAGGATTGGGACGACAGGCCGCAGAGACACAGGAGAGAGAGGATTGGGACGACAGGCCGCAGGGACACAGGAGAGAGAGGATTGGGACGACAGGCCGCAGGGACACAGGAGAGAGAGGATTGGAACGACAGGCCGCAGAGACACAGGAGGGAGAGGATTGGGATGAGAGGATTGGCATGGGAGGCCGCAGAGACACAGGAGAGAGGATTGGGACGACAGGACACAGACACAAGAGAGAGAGGATTGGACGACAGGCCGCAGACACACAGGAAAGAGGATTGGGACGACAGGCCGAAGATGAAACACGGCAGAGAGGATTGGGACGACAGACCGGAGAGAGAGGATTGGGATGACAGGCCACAGAGACACAGGAGAGAGGATTGGGACGACGGGCCGCAGAGACACAGGAAAGAGGATTGGGACAACAGGCCGCAGAGACACAGGAGAGAGGATTGGGACGACAGGCCGCAGAGACACAGGAGAGAGGATTGGGACGACAGGCCGCAGAGACACAGGAGAGAGGATTGGGACGACGGGCCGCAGAGACACAGGAGAGAGGATTGGGACGACGGGCCGCAGAGACACAGGAGAGAGGATTGGGACAACAGGCCGCAGAGACACAGGACAGAGGATTGGGACGACAGGCCGCAAAGACACAGGAGAGAGAGGATTGGGACGACAGGCCGCAGAGACACAGGAGAGAGGATTGGGACGACAGGCCGCAGAGACACATGAGAGAGAGGCTTGGGACGACAGGCCACAGAGACACAGGAGAGAGAGGATTGGGACGACAGGCCTCAGAGACACAGGAGAGAGAGGATTGGGACGACAGGCCACAGAGACACAGGAGAGAGAGGATTGGGACGACAGGCCACAGAGACACAGGAGAGAGAGGATTGGGATGACAGGCCGCAGAGACACAGGATAGAGAATTGGGATGACAGGCCTCAGAGACACAGGAGAGAGAGGATTGGGACGACAGGCCACAGAGACACAGGACAGAGGATTGGGACGACAGGCCGCAGAGACACAGGAGAGAGAGGATTGGGACGACAGGCCGCAGGGACACAGGAGAGAGAGGATTGGGACGACAGGCCGCAGAGACACAGGAGAGAGAGGATCGGGACAACAGGCCGCAGAGACACAGGAGGGAGAGGATTGGGATGAGAGGCCGCAGAGACACAGGAGAGAGAGGATTGGCATGGGAGGCCGCAGAGACACAGGAGAAAGGATTGGGACGACGGGCCGCAGACACACAGGAAAGAGGATTGGGACGACAGGCCGAAGATGAAACACGACAGAGAGGATTGGGACGACAGACCGGAGAGAGAGGATTGGGATGACAGGCCTCAGAGACAGGAGAGAGAGGATTGGGACGACAGGCCACAGAGACACAGGAGAGAGAGGATTGGGATGACAGGCCGCAGAGACACAGGAGAGAGGATTGGGACGACGGGCCGCAGAGACACAGGACAGAGAATTGGGACGACAGGCCGCAGAGACACAGGAGAGAGAGGATTGGGATCACAGGCCACAGAGACACAGAGGAGAGAGGATTGGGATGACAGGCCACAGAGACACAGGAGAGAGAGGATTGGGATGACAGGCCACAGAGACACAGGAGAGAGGATTGGGACGACAGGCCACAGAGACACAAGAGAGAAAGGATTGGGATGACAGGCCGCAGAGACCCAGGAGAGAGAGGATTGGGATGACAGGCCGCAGATACACAGGAGAGAGAGGATTGGGATGACAGGCCGCAGAGACACAGGAGAGAGGATTGGGATGACAGGCCGCAGAGACACAGGAGAGAGAGGATTGGGATGACAGGCCGCAGAGACACAGGAGAGAGAGGATTGGGACGACAGGCCGCAGAGACACAGGAGAGAGAGGATTGGGACGACAGGCCGCAGAGACACAGGAGAGAGAGGATTGGGACGACAGGCCGCAGAGACACAGGAGAGAGAGGATTGGGACGACAGGCCGCAGAGACACAGGAGAGAGAGGATTGGGACGACAGGCCGCAGAGACACAGGAGAGAGAGGATTGGGACGACAGGCCGCAGAGACACAGGAGAGAGGATTGGGACGACAGGCCGCAGAGACACAGGAGAGAGGATTGGGATGACAGGCCGCAGAGACACAGGAGAGAGGATTGGGATGACAGGAGGAAGCTCATATTTTGTGTATAATTAAAATATATATGTATTTATATTTATTTTAATCTCCTACCTTAAGTAGGATAGGGTTCCATCCTGTACCTTCCTAACACTTTACATCTCTGTGTGTGCATGAGACAAGAATTTGGCTACTTGGTGAGTCTTAGAAATGTAAAGACGTCTTTTGATGAGGAAACGCATTGGGCGGAGCCTTTTGCTCATATCATCACGTTCCAGGAAGTGGAAATGACATGCTGCTCGAGTGATTTTTTTTTTTAAATGTGCATTGCTTTAAATCGTATGCGAGTGTACTTTCTTATTCAAGGTTTTAAAACTTTTTTGACACTATGGAGAGGCCCTTTTCTGCTTGCCTTACGTGAGCAATCTGGCGCACAATCTCGCTGTATTTTCTGGACTGTTTGGCCCGGATTTAGATACGAGATACGAAGGCGTATCTCCAGATACGCCGTCGTATCTCTGAGTGCGTGCCGTCGTATCTATGCGCCTGATTCATAGAATCATTTACGCTTAGATTTCCCTAAGATCCGACTGGTGTAAGTGTCTTAGGCTGCATATTTACGCTGGCCGCTAGGTGGCGCTTCCGTATAGTTACGCAAGGAATATGCTAATTAGGTATTTACGCCGATTCAGAAAGGTACGTCCCGCCGGCGCATTTTTTTTACGTTCGGCTTTTTCCGGCGTAAAGTTACCCCTGCTATATGAGGAATTGCTAATGTTAAGCATGGACGTCGTTCCCGCGCCGAGTTTTGAAAATTTTACGTCGTTTGCGCAAGTCGTTCGCGAATAGGGCTTTGCGTAAGTTATGTTCACGTCGAAACCAATGAGGCTTTGCGGCGTAATTTCGAGCATGCGCACTGGGATTCTTTCACGAACGGCGCATGTGCCGTTCACAAAAAACGTAGGGTCATCTTAAATTTCAATAAAACCCGCCCACAACATCCCCATTTGAATTAGGCGTGCTTACGCCGCCTCACAAGGGCGCAAGTTCTTTCTGCATACGGAACTTGCGCCCAAAGTTACGGCGGCGTACCGTATCGCAGATACGTTACGGCGGCAGATAGATCGAGAAATCTATCTGAATCCGGCCCCTTGTGTCCCTAATGAATCAAGCAGCGTCCTCTGTGGTTGTTTGGGGTCCACGATTAACGCCCAAAAAAGCTCTTTATGGCCACGCTAAATAGAGGTTTGTGGGAAGTTGGTAAGCAAGCATTAGTAATTAGTAATTAGCAAACATAGTAATGTTAAGTATGGCCGCCATTCCCGCGTCGAAATTCGAAAATTTTACGTCGTTTGCGTAAGTCGTCCGTGAATAGGGATTTACGTAATTTACGCCCACGTCTAAATCAATAGGCCCGTGCGGCGTACGTTGCCGCAATGCACACTGGGAAATGTAGGCGGACGGCGCATGCGCCGTTCAAAAAAAACGTCAATCACGTCAGGTCAAAGCATATTACCATAAAACACACCCCCCTCAGCCTATTTTGAATTAGGCGCGCTTGCGCCCGCCGCATTTACGCTACGCCGCCGTAAGTTAGGAGGCAAGTACTTTGAGAATACAGTACTTGCCTCTCTGACTTAAGGCGGCGTAGCGTAAATACGATACGCTACGCCGCCTTAAAGTTGCGGCGATCTCTGAGAATCTAGCTATATAAGTTCTATGGCTGTATGTGCAGTAATACCCTAGAACAGCCATCCTCAACCACGGTTCTGGGGAATCATAGGGGTCCTCCGTGGTTTTGCTAGGGGTCCTTCTCCCCCACTTTCTTTTTTATTTTTCCCCCCGTGTTTGTCACCATTTTGTCTTATTTTTGTTTGGTGCACGTTTTGTATACCATTACACATTACGCCACCGTAGAGCACACACCGTACGCCACGCCAACGTAGCGCGGAGAGGCAAGCATTGCATTCAGCAAGCCAGTGCTCCCAACGCTGCGCCAGCGTGGCGTGGGTTTTCGAAGGCGCACGCCGGCGTAGGTGGAAGTGGGCGTGACCCCATGCAAATGCTGGGCCGAGCGCCAGACAGGTACGTATTACAAATTGCGCATGCGCCGTGACCTGGACACATGCACAGCACCCCCCTGCGCCTGCTCACAACCACGCCGGCACAACTGCCTAAGCTACGCCGGATCATCGCGTACGCCGTGAACATAAACGTACGCACACGTCCAACGCACAATACGCCGGCTTGTGTTCCCTGGTGTAGACCTGTGCATGTCTGTTGCCGGGTTGCACCTCATTTATGGGGAATAACTTCACGCCGGACGTACAACTTACGCGCATCTCGCGTAGCATGCGCCGGACACGCGCATGTTCGTGAATTGGCGTATTTGCATGTTTGAATGGCTAATCAATGGGAGCAGCACCATGCGCCCAGCCCATATGTGCGCCCACCTTACGTCGGCGTGTGCAAGCTACGTCGGCGGGGTGTAGCCTGTTTTTAGGCGCATGTTGGTTCGTGGGTCTGCCGCACACATACGCCGGCGCACATTGGCACTTACGTCGGCCTAACATGTTATACGTCGGCGTAAGTGCTTTGTGAATCCGGGCCCTTGTGTGTGATCAGTAGGGTGCCGGTCCTCGGGCCAGCCCTGAACGTCTTGGGAGTGGGTGGACATGGCCTTCTGGCTTAGTTCGCCTGCTCTCATGGGGTCTCCCTTCGGGGAAGCCCCACCGAGGAGGGTTCTGTTTTGGCAGTCCCTCCAAGGAAGTTGGGTCCGTATCGGCTTCGGCTGCATGGACCACTGTTACTCTAGTCCCCGTCTGGAGCCTAATGCCCCGGGGGATCAGGGTTGGGTCCTCCTCACAGAGGACCATTTGACGTTTGCACCCGTCTGCACGCTCATGTGTATGCACATTTTTTTATGCACCGGGTGAAGTTTTTGGGTTGTGTTTTGCACGCCACAGGCTTTAAAAAAATAAAATAAAAAAGGGGGTCCCCTTAGATGTGGTTGACTCACTCCTTATTTGAGGGTTGCCTGCATAATTCTGGGGTCAATGCCATTTGAAAGAGCCGGCGGCACACGCCAATGATCTTTTTGAGCTGTTTTTAAAGGTGGCGTTCCGACCACCACTGTAAGGTCACCAATTCTTCTCCCTGGCCACCAATGAATTGTTTTTAGCCTGGGGTTCCTCTAGACCTAAATGTTTATTTCAAGGGTTCCTCTGGGGTACAGATGTTGAAAAAAGTGCCCTAGAGCAAGGGTCTTCAAACTATGGCCCTCCAGTTGTTTAGGAACTACAATTCCCTTCATGCCTAGTAGGGTTGTCCCAATACCACTTTTTTGAGACCGAGTACAAGTACCGATACTTTTTTTCAAGTACTCGCCGATACCGAGTACCGATACTTTTTTTTTTTTAATGTCATGTGACAGTGACGGTATTTATTTTGTATTTTTTACAATTTTTTTTTTTTACAGTGATTTTTTTTTGGGGGGAGGGTGGGGGGTAGTGTCAGTGTGTTTTTTTTTTTTTTTGTTTTTTTTTACTATTATTTACATTTTAATTTTTTAATTATTTATTGCAAACATTTTTTTTTCATTCAGCCCTGTTGGGGGGCTTTGGTGAGATATCAGGGGGTCTTAACAAACCTCTGACATCTCCCCTTTGAGACAGAGAAAGGGACTAAGGACAGTCCCTTTCTCAGCTGCACTGAAAATGAATGGAGAGAAGACAGAGGCTCCTCTCCATTCATAAACTGAAACATTATAAACACAGGTTACGATGTTTCAGTTATATGAATGAACAGAGTCGGTGATCACTGACTCTGTTCGTTCGGAAAAGGTAGGAGCCGGGTTCAGCGGCTCCTACCGCCGCTCTCCATCCTGACAGAGGGGGTGGAGGAGGAGGACATGGAGAGTGACACCACGGAGCATGGAGGGGGAGAGCGGAGCACGGAGGGTGAGAGCAGCGGCACGGAGGGTGAGAGCAGCGGCACGGAGGGTGAGAGCAGCGGCACGGAGGGTGAGAGCAGCGGCACGGAGGGTGAGAGCAGCGGCACGGAGGGTGAGAGCAGCGGGACGGAGGGGGAGAGCAGCGGCACGGAGGGGGAGAGCAGAGGCACGGAGGGGGAGAGCAGCGGCACGGAGGGTGACAGCAGCTGGACAGTGGGGGACAACAGCGGCACGGAATGGGACAGCAGAGGCACAGAGGAGGAGAGCAGGGGCACGGAACGGGGAGAGCAGCGGCACGGAGGGTGACAGCAGCTGGACAGTGGGGGACAACAGCGGCACGGAATGGGACAGCAGAGGCACAGAGGAGGAGAGCAGCGGCACGGAGGGTGACAGCAGCGGGACAGTGGGGGACAGCAGCGGCACGGAATGGGACAGCAGCGGCACAGAGGGGGAGAGCAAATAAAGAAGATATTTAATATTTTTTTTAGATATATATTTTCTTTATTTCTTATTTGTGTTTATTAAAGGGCCCAGAGGTCCCCACGGCCCTGGATGGCAACCCCCCCCCCCCTTTTTTTTGTTTTGTTTTTTATAAAAATAAGTTATTTAATATTTGTTTTTATATCATTTTTTGATATTTTTTTTTCATGAAAGGGCCCAGATTTCCCCAGGGCCCTAAATGGCTACCCCCCTTTTTTTTTTCCTTGTATCATTTTTTTTATTTATTTTTGTAAGGGGCCCAGAGGTCCCCAGGGCAACCCCCCCCTTTTTTTTCCGTCAACACCCAAAGTCCCCCAACCTCAATTCGCGGGCGCAGCACCCCCCCACCCCCCCCCCGCTTCTCAATTCACGCCCTCCTGCTTCTAAACTAGCGGCGGCACCCCATGCCTGAAGCTGTGTAAGGGGCCACATAATTCCTGATGCCCTCCAGCACCCCTTGCTACTACATACGTTCAGTGCTGGAGATGCCAGAACTGCGTTCCCACTAGGGTGACCACGTGTCCCGCATTCTGCAGGTCTGTCCCGGGCACCTTCATTCCGGGACAATACAGTGTCCCGGAAGGAAACTGACACAGCCACCCCCGGGGCCAATCTGATGCCCCCAAAAAAGGCCGCCACATCACTGCTTTACTCGCTGACAGTACTTGTCCTGGCCGGGAATGCCTGAAGGAGCACAATCCCGCCCCCTGCTTGTGATTGGAGAAATCATAAATCCCGCCTCTTGTGTCAATCACTGTGCTGTGATTCGTTACAGCACAAGCTGATTTTTGGGAAGGGGGGTGTCCCTGAATGGTAGTTTGGAAATGTGGTCACCCTAGTTCCCACTGAAAAAATGAATAAATAAAAGGCCAGGGAGACGCGTTCAGTGTGCACGGGTCTTTATTAATAGCAATGCATTTCCAAGGAAGCAGTGGAGTGATTTGAACTCTTTAATCATAATTTTAATCAACTTTTACATCAGGCTCTGTGACTGTTGTTCTCAAGTATCATGATTGCAATTTTCTTTTTGGGAGATTAATTTTCAGAGCCGATCCTCTTCAGCTGTAGAGACCCCCCCATGCAGCCCCCCCGGTCATATTACACGTATATGGTTCCAAAATATTCGCCTGGTCTCATCATATCTTTTTGCCTCCAGCAGCCAATGAATGGAACGATGCAGCTTGTCCCGATGTGCCCATAAATGTTGTTACCGGTGGGATAGGAAGCCGGGGTGATGCCGTATCTTGCATAGTAAATGTCTGCATACCTGCAAAGAGACAAAGACGTGACGTCAGAGCGGACAAAATGGGGGGGTGAAGGAGGAGGATACCTGCAAAGAGACAAAGACGTGCCGTCAGAGCAGACAAAACGCGAGGGGGGGTGAAGGAGGAGGATACCTGCTGAGTACATGAGGATCCTACAAGTACGCTGACCCCACCCCCGCAGATCAAATCCCCAAATATGCCGTCTCTCCTGAATCTAACCTCAAAGCCCAATCCACCTCTCTCCCCTCCTCCACTAGAGGGCAGTGTGGAAGGGGAAGATGCAACAAAGCTTTGACTTCAGGGTGGTCTGCGCTGTTCTCTGCATCTTTGAGGGCCATACTAGCTGAAAGCTATCACTTGGGCTCCTGGGTCACTGCTGGGGGGGGGGAGCAGGCCCACCTGTGCGGGAGATTCACCCGGACAGTTCAGGTTTGGAATCGTGGGTCCGGGTTTCTGACCACCTGAAACCCGGACACATTATTCAGACTAGATTATGGCTTACCATCAGGCAGGGGCGGACTGACAACTCATGGGCCCCCGCCCCCCCGGGCAAGAGGAGATTATGGGGCCCCCGGGCAAGAGGAGATTATGGGGCCCCCGGGCAAGAGGAGATTATGGGTCAACACAGTACACACACAAAGTATACATATACACAGTATATACACACACACACACACAGTATATATTATACACACACATTATACATTCATACAAACAATAAACACACATACATACAGTATACACACACACAGTATATACACACACACAGTATACATTCATACACACAATATACACACACACAGTATTCATACACACAGACACACAATATACACACACAGTATACAAACACAGTATACACACACACACATATAATATACATACACAATAGACACACAGTATACACACACATACAAAATGTAGAGGCTAAAAGGATGGACAGCCGCACCTCCGAAAAAACAGTGGATGGAAAATGCACTACAAGTAACAGCAAAGGGTGAGAGAACAGCCTACGCGTTTCGCACTGCGATCAGTGCTTAGTCATGACATACACACACATACAGTATACATACACAATAGATACACAGTATACATACAGTATATATACACACAGGGCCAGATCCACAAAGAACTTACGTCGGCGTATCTATTGATACGCCGCGTAACTTCTAGGATGCTCTGGCGTATCTTTGTTTTGTATCCACAAAACAAGATACGCCTGAATGGGGGCTAGATCCGACTGACGTACGTCTTAGTACGCCGTCGGATCTTAGGTGCATATTTACGCTGGCCGCTAGGTGGCGCTTCCGTTGATTTCCGCGTAGAGTATGCAAATTAGCTAGATACGCCGATTCTCAAATGTACGTCCGCCCGACGCATTTTTTTACGTCAGGCTTTTTTCGGCGTAACGTTACCCCTTGGTCTATGGGGCGTACGCAATGTTAGGTATGGACGTCGAGACAGCGTTGAATTTTTCGTCGCTTGCATAAATCGTTCGCGAATAGGGCTTTGCGTAAATTACGTTCACGTCGTCTAGGCATTGAGCGGGCGTAATTTTTTTTTTTTTTTACAAATTCTTTATTTTCCATTTTGCACTAGTATTATACAACAACAACACATATATATACATTCATAATTCTCTTCTGTCTATACAAACAGTTTATCCTCCCCACCTTGCCATGATTCCTTCTCCCATTAGCTCCTTTACACTATTCTTCACATAGCGTATTTTATATTCATCCTACTCTTTGTTTGTCTCATACTACTAATACGATTATGTTATACAACACCACTGCAATATCTTTTCCTTTACTGGGGTGCTACCCCCGTAACCTCCACATCCACTCTAAAATAGACAACCCTGATAGGACACAAAAAAAAAAAAAAATAATAAAAAAAAAAAAAAATAAGACAAAAAGAAGGAAAACAGTATAGAAAAAAATATATTAACATTTTTGGACATCGGGCTCCCCACTTCCCCCCCCAATCCCTCGTATCTTCAACTACCGGCTTTGCTCCCTATATTTAATATATGGCTCCCAGACCTCCCGGTATTTCTCTTCTTGTTCTCTCAGTATCATAGTTAAGCTTTCCATTTGCTGAATTTCTGCTATTCTCCCCAACCATTGTGTTTTGGTTGGAACGGTCGTACTTTTCCATAGGGCCGGGATACATGCCTTTGCTGCCGTGATCAAGTGCCTTACAAGAGAGTTTTTATATTTTTCATTAGATAGAGGGATATCATGAAGTAATAAAGCTGCTGGATTATCTCCCATATCTGAATCTGTAATTTCTAAAACCGTTTCTGACACCATCGTCCAAAATTCTTTCAGCATAGGACATTCCCAAAAAATATGAAATATGGTGCCCTCCGCATTCTGGCAGCGCCAACATTGGTTGGTCACTTGCGGATACATCCTGTTCAGTATTGCCGGCGTTCTATACCACCTGGTCAGGATTTTATACCCTCCTTCCTGATACTTAGTTGCCATCGATGCTTTGTGTGCAAATAACAGTATCTTTTTTTTTTGAGTCTCCGTGAAGGTGATACCCAAATCCCTTTCCCACGCCTGCAGAAAACCCAGATCTTGAGGTGCTTCTAAATCTATCAATAAGGCATACAACGCTGAGAGTGTGTGTCTAAGTGGCTCTCTTTTTAAACAAATCTGTTCAAACCCAGAAAGTTTACGTATTCCTGCGATACGTTGCCTAAATGATTGTAAAAAGGCATTGAGCTGTATTCTCCTAAACGGGTCAAGATCTTCCGAAAATGTTCTATCTATCTCTTCCCTATTCATTACCAGGTTTTCTCTGGAAAAGTGGGTCAACCTACTAATTCCCTGCCGCTTTAACTCTCCAAAACTCTGATCTATCAACCCCGGCTCAAAACTTGGGTTTCCTAAGATTGGGATCATAGGACTTGGATGTGTCGACATCTTGGTGTTTTTAAATATTTTTCTCGTTATCTGAATTGTTGCCCCAATCGTGGGGTGTCTCCTCACCTCCTGTGGTATCTCTGCTTCTGTGAGCCACACTATTCCTTCTAAGGGTATAGTAGTTATCGATTGTTCCAGCTGTATCCATGGTTTTGCCTCTTTTACTGTGCACCAGTCCACTACCCGTGCTAAGTGCGATGCTTCATAATAGCTCACCGGGTCCGGAAGCCCCACTCCTCCTCGTTCTTTAGGTAGAGTCAGAATGGCTCTGCGTACCCTCGGGGGTTTTCCTGTCCAGATAAATCTTAAGAATCTTGCCCTCAACTCTTTTAAAAAGCCAGCTGATAACTTCACGGGTAGGGTCTGGAACAGATACAGTATTCTCGGCATTATGTTCATTTTAATAATATTTATTTTACCAAACCAGGTGAAGATTTCTTTCTCCCATCTCTGAAAGTCCAATTTAATTTGCCTAATCAATGGTGCATAATTCAGTTCAAATACACGATTAAGCCTGTTTGGTATTTTGGTCCCTAAATAGCTTATATGTGAGTCTGTCCATTTGAAGCTAAAGTTGTCTGCCAGCTGTTGCTTTAACATTCCATTCATTTCCACTCCCATTGCTTCGGACTTACTGTAATTTATTTTGAAATTAGATATCTCACCGTACCTCCGCAATTCCACCAATAATGGCGGTAGGGATATCGCTGGTGAAGTAATAAAAAACAGTAAGTCGTCGGCATAAGCTGCCACCTTATGTTCACTCACTTTTGTTCGTATTCCCCTAATGTCTGTATTTGCCCTTATTGTTCTTAAAAAGGGTTCTACTGTGAGGATAAATATGATGGGTGAGAGTGGGCATCCCTGACGTGTTCCATTGCCTATCGGGAACGATTCCGACATGACATCATTTACCTTCACTCTCGCACTTGGACATGAATATAAACTTGTAATCCAATTCAACATCCCCTTTTTTATTCCTATCTTTTGTAACACTACTCTCAGGAATGTCCACTCTACCCGATCAAATGCTTTCTCCGCGTCTGCAGAAACAATCACTAATGGTTTCTGCTGGGAGTGAGATAGTTGTATGGCACACAGGACCCTTTGTGTGTTTTCCCTTCCCTCTCTACCGGGTGTAAATCCTACCTGGGCTGGGTGTATGAGGCCTGGGATAAATCCCAGTAGCCTATTTGCCAGTATTTTCGTTAAGATCTTGAGATCAACATTTAACAGCGCAATTGGACGGTAACTAGCACACTGGGTTGGATCTTTGCCTGCATTCGGAATTAGTGTTATATGAGCCATCAGAGTCTCTCCTCTCATCTCCTGTCCATCTCTTATAGAATTAAATGCGGCAAGGAACTTCGGTGCCAACCTCTCAGAGAAAGTTTTATAGTATAATAACGTATAACCATCGGGCCCTGGTGATCTTCCTGGTTTTAATACTTTCAGCGCTTCTAAGAATTCTTCTATTTTAATTGGCCCGTCAATATTTTCTGCCTCCTCTTCTAATAGCCCTGGCATCCCTGATGTTGCTATGTAATCGTTTACCTGTTGTTCTCTGCTTAGGGCAGATTGTTGGCCTTTTATATTGTATAGCTTCAAATAATAATCTCTAAACGTCTTTGCAATTTCCTGTGATGATTTCACTAGGGTATCATCCTGCTTTTTTATTTGCTCGATATGATTCCTCGCCCTTGTCTCTCAAGGCATTTGCCAACATTCTACTTGGTTTATTTCCAAATTCGTAGTATGCACGCTTGCATCGAGTTAATTTTGCCCTTGCTCTCTCCGTTAGTAATATATTTAATTCTTCCCGTAGATTTGTAAGTTTTTCCTCGTTCCGTGTCGTTTGGAGTTTCTTATGCGACCGTTCCACCACTTTGATCTCCTCGATCAGCGCATCTAGCTTTGCCCCATAAATCCGTTTCCTCCGTGCTCCAAGTGAAATAAGAATTCCTCTTATATAACACTTGTGTGCTTCCCATAAGCAGAGAGGACTTATTTCTTCTGATTTATTAGTTTCAAAATAAGATTCAATTTCCTGTGCTATTTGGTTTTCATATTCTGGATCCTTCAGGAGCATCTCATTTATTCTCCAATGCCATTCACGGGGACTTAACTCTCCCCATTCCAAGACGCAGCTAGTAGGTGCGTGATCTGATATCGTAAATGAACCTATAGTGGCCCCCACTACACACGACAAAGCGTTCTGTGACACAAAGACATAGTCAATTCTGGTATACGTCTTGTGTCTTGATGAAAAAAAGGTGTAATCTTTGTCGTGTGCGTGGAGGATCCTCCATGTGTCCATCAACTGCAAATCCTGCAGCAGTCCCTTCACTCTTCGTATCTTTCCATATGATAAATGAGATACTCCCTTAGAGACATCAAGAGCCGGATCCAATGCCAGATTCAGATCCCCACCCATTATCACTATCCCCTCCTTATTCTGATGGACTATATTCAAATATGTTTCCAGTGCACTAACTTGATTTTCATTTGGCAAATATAAGTTTACCAATGTGACCTTTTGGTCACAAATCAGTCCCATCACAATAAGGAGGCGGCCTGCCTCATCTTTAACTGTCTTACACTCCTTCCAAGGCACTTGTTTAGACACCAAAATCGGTACCCCATTTGTCTTTGTAGACTGGGATGTGCTATGGTAGACCGTAGGGAATTTACGGTTTCCCAACTTCGGGATTTTACCATTTTTAAAATGCGTCTCCTGTAAAAATATTATTTGGGATTTCAATCTACCTAATTCCGCCAGGAGCTTAGAACGTTTCTCGGGGTTATTTAGCCCCTTTACATTATATGAAGTAAAATTTAATTTGGTCATCTTGCTATTCTACTACTAACTAATCCCAGCTTCTTGGGGGCTGAGTTAGTCACCAACGGTAGAGCCCAATGTCCAAAAAAATAAATAAAAAAATCACCAACAACAACAGTAACTTGCGCTCTTATTCCGGGTCTGGAAGAAACTCTTCCCCCCCGTACTATAATTTCTAAATAGTCACAGGTCTTGTGCACCCGCAAATTGACCTGCAACCCACAGTTCAAAAAAAAAACACAAATATTTCACACGTCTCTGACTTCCCCCCCACTTGGAGGAGAGACGTTAATAATGGGAGAAGTGAACAAGCACAGCCACGATCTGAGCCTTTTGTTTCCACCCCTGTGCACCCCTCATTTAATCCTGCATATCTGAAATATCCCCTCTCTTCACACTTCTAAATTAGACATTACTCCTCTGATATTATACCCTTACTTCACCCCTTTCCTGGGTTCCCCTTTTCCGCCCTTCCCCCCTCGCCACCTTATACATTTCATAGTTGGTCTGTGAGCTGTCTACAACGCTAGGCGAGCACGATACCAAACACATAGGGAAAAGGGGTAGAAAAGAAAGGGGAAAAATAAAAAAAAATCGCCCATAGGGCACAAAAAAAAAAAAAAGAAAAAAAAAAAAAGAAACCATAAGGGCAACAATAAAAGGGCACCTGTAAAAATACACAAACCCCCTTCTATACTTCTTCCACCTTCGTTCCGGGGGCCTACCGTCTTATCCCTCCCATCCCCCCTCCCTCACTCTATTATATTGGGTTGTAATCTACTAGTTAGTGCCTTAGTAATTAAATTGATAAGTGTTGCCTATAAATCTTGATAAATAGATATATTTATCTCCTTCCAGCGCATTATATAGTGTCCATTAATCCCTATTCTATTTCATCAGAAGTGCCAAACCCCTGCAAACTTCCCCCCACTCGTAGATCCATACTACCCATGTGACATAAACAAATGACCGTGTCCTTCCTTAGTTCCTATAATTCTTATGATTCCCCTTTGCCACCCCCCCTCCCTCCCTCCCACCTCACTACCCCCCCCCTACCCATCTTACATTTAGAGTCTCTTATACCACACAACAACCAAAAAAAAAAAAAAAATATATATATATATACACACAAGTATAACAAAAAAAAAATGGTGTTGGTAAGCCCCTTCTAGTGTCTTAGCCTATCCCTCCCCCCTCCCTCCCCTTCCATGTTTATCGAGATGTCCAGCAGTTCCGTGTTGGCACCCCTCCTATTAACCCGTGTGCCTCCCTAGACTTTTACATAGGGAAGGCGAGCGGGGGAAAAAAAAAGAAGAAAAGGAATGTCGATAAAGTTGATTTTGCCAAAAAAAAAAAATTGGGAAAAAATATTCCAGGAAAAAAGTCTAGCAAAAAAGAAAATTATATCTATTCATTTTCTGTCCCGGCTGCTATCCTCGGATGTTCCTACTTATTCGGACCTTAATAACTAGCGTATTCAGTCGTTGTTGAAAGATCTGTTCAGTTCGGCACCTCTATTGGTTCAGATTCCAAAAAATTCAAAAGATCTGGAAGTTGAGACGGATCTTTCATGATGAGGGTTCGCCCCCCCTTTTTTATGATTACAGCGAATGGGTATCCCCATTTATATGTAGCCCCTCTAGATAATATATGTTTCAGCATACGTCGCCGGCTTTTAGTTTGCTTGCTGAGATCTGGATATAATTGTAACTCTCCTCCCAGATATTTCACTGCTCCCTCCTTCCATGCCACCCTAAGAATGTCTTCTTTTACACGGAAAAAATGCACTCTACACAGAATGTCTCTAGGGTTGCTCTGCCCAGGGTAACGAGTAGCCGGTACCCTGTGCACCCTGTCTAATTCAATCGGAGTATCTGGGGGATTTTTTAATAATTGGTTAAAGATATCAGTAACTGTTTCTCTAAGTGCAGGCCCCTCCTTTTCTTCTGAAATTCCCTTAATACGGATATTATTTCTCCTGGACTTATTTTCGAACTCTTCCGATTGCAACTGTAGGGCAAATATCTGCTGTTGTTGTTTATTCAATTTTTTCTCTGCGATTTCAAGCCGCTTTTCCATTAAATTTTGCGTTTGCTCCATAGTTGCCGTTTTAACCTCTACCGCTTCTACTTTCTTATTTACAGCTGTAATCTCCTCTCTCATAGAACCTGTTATACTGGTAATCAGCTGTTGAATGTCCTCCTTTGTGGGGAGAGCTTGAATAAGATATTTAAGCTGGCTAATATCTTGCTCTATCCCCTTCTCTTTTATTTGCAATTCAGATACATTGTAAGAGCAAACAGATATATCTTCCGAAACTCCTGCAGACATTTTAGGGTCCCTTTCTGCAACCCCCTTCACTGACTCAGTGCCTATTTGTTGTGCTTCCACCACCGGTATCATCATTGACTGCTGTATACTTGCCTCCGGGAATGGTTCCTGTGTCACAGCCATATTCATACCCGCATCTGCCACCTGTTTCATATCTCTCCTTACCGTCAGGTATCTGGTGATATATGAGTGAGTCGGTGTATTTGGCACTCCTGTATTCTTCCCCCTTCTAGACATAAATATCTGAGGTTACAAGGATACTGTCCCTGCTCTTTATGAAATAAGTAGCTGCGTCCCCCTGCGGGTCTCCTTACCAGAGGGCTATATCTCCGTTTCAAGATTTGCCGTCCTTATAGTCACCTAGATCTTCTCTCATGTAGAATCAGTATGTTCTGCGGGCGACTTTACCAAGAAAATGCATCACTATTTAAGACCCAGTGAGCAGTTATATACAGTCTTATTATACGCCGTTTCGCAATCCATACACAGGTGTAGCACTCGTTTTTGCAGCTGATTGTTTCAAGCGGTAAAATTTTAAACAGCTTCAGACTTCAGACTACACTTCACTGACCTTGCAGCCCCCCGTCTGACGGCGGATCTGTTCCAGCACCTCCAGTCCCGCTTGTCCTGCAGCTCCAAACACCCGTTTGTATTCCGAGCTATTCCGAGCTACCAGCCAGCTGCACGTGTCGCTCTGTGCTGTATAGCCGCTCCCGTCTAACAACGCTGACACTTGTCCCGCTTGCACCGCGCTTACACCGTGCGTCTCCAGCAGTCTCCGCTCCAGATCTCAGGTGGGGAAAATTATCTCTGCTCTGCTGTACCTCCGGCTCACGAGGTTACAGCAGATTGATGCCGCGATGTGTAAAGGAATTCACCGCTTCACAATCAGTCTCCTACGGGGGTGCACGGTACTAACGCTGGGCTCAGAACTCCTCGGCTCTCACACCACCATGCTCACGCCACTCCCCCCTCAAACGGAAGTCTGCTGAGATCTTCACATTCTGGCGTAATTTATTTGAAATTTATACGTGATACTGCGCATGCGCCGTTCGAAAAAAGCGTCATTTACGTGGGGTCATGCTTAGTTTACATAAAACACGCCCCCCTGTTCCTCATTTGATTTAGGCGTGCTTACGCCGGCCCATTTACGCTACGCTGCCGTAACTTACGGCGCAAATTGTTTCTGGATAAGGAAACTACTCTAAGTTACGGCGGCGTAGTGTATCCGAGATACGCTACGCCTGCCTAAAGATAGGCAGTTCTTTGTGGATCTGGCCCACAGTATACATACACACAGTATACATACATACACACACACACACAGTATACACAGTGGCCCAGATTCAAGAAGCACTTACGTGCTTACTTGCTCCGGTGTAACGAGTGCTCCTGATTCAGGAACCTCGTTACACCGACTGCAGCCTAGGATCTGACAGACATAAGCCTCCTTATGCCTTCACATCCCAGGCTGCATTCTTGCGTTGGCCGCTAGGGGGCGCGGCCATTGTGATCGGCGTATAGTATGCAAATTGCATACTACCACCGATTCACAAAAGTTGCGCGGGCCCTGCGCACGCAAGGTACGGAGTTTCCGTACGGCGACTTTAGCGCAAGGTTGCTCCTGCTATAGCAGGGGCAACCTATGCTAAAGTATAGCTGCGCTTCCCGCCCGTGAAATTTAAATTTCACGTCGTTTACGTAAGTGATTCGTGAATGGCGCTGGATGCCATTCACGTTCACTTAGAAGCAAATGACGTCCTTGCGACGTCATTTGCCGCAATGCACGTCGGGAAAGTTTCCCGACGGAGCATGCGCTGTTCGCTCGGCGCGGGAGCGCGCCTAATTTAAATGATTCCCGCCCCCGGCGGGATCATTTACATTAGGCAGCCTTACGCCCGGCTGTTTAGCATATCGCCCGCGCAATTTACGGAGCTTCTGCTCCGTGAATCGCTGGGCAAATCGAAATATTTGCGTGGGCGCAGAGAAAAATCTTTGCTCTTTGCCCACGCAAATATTGCTCCATTCTACCTGAATCTGGGCCAGTGTATACACACACATAGTATACATACACACAGTATACACACACACAGTGTATACACACACAGTGTATACACACACACAGTATACATACACACAGTATACACACACACACAGTATACACACACACAGTATACATACACACAGTATACACACACACACACAGTATACATACACACAGTATACACACACACACACACACACACACACACAGTATACATACACACAGTATACACACACACACACACAGTGTATACACACACACAGTATACATACACACAGTATAACCACACACACACACCGTGTATACACACACACAGTATACATACACACAGTGTACATATACACACACACACACAGTATACACACACACACAGTATACAGACACACAATGTATACACACACACAATAAACACACAGTATACATACACACTTTGAGTATGGCCTCAATTAAGACTAATAAATAATATACAGCAATGTGCCATCATCCAGAATACAGGAAATGGGAACAAGTGAGTATAGGGTGAGGGCTGCTCGATGCCGACTAACCCATCAATAGTCACAGGTCAGGGGGTGTTGACTAGGATTTTTTAGGCACTGATAATGCAACCATATAATAATATAAAAGGTATTTATTAACATAAAAAACTATACAACGTTAAAAACATTTGGGACACGGGCGGGAAGCGCAGCTATACTTTAGCATAGGTTGCCCCTGCTATAGCAGGAGCAACCTTGCGCTAAAGTCGCCGTACGGAAACTCCGTACCTTGCGTGCGCAGGGCCCGCGCAACTTTTGTGAATCGGTGGTAGTATGCAATTTGCATACTATACGCCGATCACAATGGCCGCGCCCCCTAGCGGCCAACGCAAGAATGCAGCCTGGGATGTGAAGGCATAAGGAGGCTTATGTCTGTCAGATCCTAGGCTGCAGTCGGTGTAACGAGGTTCCTGAATCAGGAGCACTCGTTACACCGGAGCAAGTAAGCACGTAAGTGCTTCTTGAATCTGGGCCACTGTGTATACTGTGTGTGTGTGTGTGTATGTATGTATACTGTGTGTATGTATACTGTGGGCCAGATCCACAAAGAACTGCCTATCTTTAGGCAGGCGTAGCGTATCTCGGATACACTACGCCGCCGTAACTTAGAGTAGTTTCCTTATCCAGAAACAATTTGCGCCGTAAGTTACGGCGGCGTAGCGTAAATGGACCGGCGTAAGCACGCCTAAATCAAATGAGGAACAGGGGGGCGTGTTTTATGTAAACTAAGCATGACCCCACGTAAATGACGTGCAATAAAGAACAGCAATATTGGTAACAAAAAACAACATTGCTGTTCTTTATTGTGGGGCTTGTCCCAAATATTTTTAACGTTGTATAGTTTTTTATGTTAATAAATACCTTTTATATTATTATATGGTTGCATTATCAGTACCTAAAAATCCTAGTCGACACCCCCTGACCTGTGACTATTGATGGGTTAGTCGGCATCGAGCAGCCCTCACCCTGTACTCACTTCTTCCCATTTCCTGTACACACTGGAAAGGTAATAGAGAGGCGGGGCAGCTAGAATCTTGGGATTTTGTTTAAAAACACAGATTTTTACATACTGTCCCTGGTTTTTCTGAGGCTGGCAACCCTGATGGGGCCCCCTAGTGGCATGGGGCCCTCAGGCCCGAATGGTCAGTCCGCCCCTGCCATCAGGGTTGCTGGCTGCAGTTGTCTAAGCCAACAGTGGGCAGTGTGAAAGAGAGTGAAACAGACAAAGTCAGCACTAACAATCCCCCCCTCCCCCAACACACACAGAAGGGAGAGGAGAGAGGGCTCAATCTGCTCCTCCCCCCAACACACACAGAAGGGAGAGGAGAGAGGGCTCAATCTGCTCCTCCCCCCAAACACACACAGAAGGGAGAGGAGAGAGGGCTCAATCTGCTCCTCCCCCCAAACACACACAGAAGGGAGAGGAGAGAGGGCTCGATCTGCTCCTCCCCCCAAACACACACAGAAGGGAGAGGAGAGAGGGCTCGATCTGCCCCTCCCCCCAAACACACACAGAAGGGAGAGGAGAGAGGGCTCAATCTGCTCCTCCCCCCAAACACACACAGAAGGGAGAGGAGAGAAGGCTCAATCTGCTCCTCCCCCCAAACACACACAGAAGGGAGAGGAGAGAGGGCTCAATCTGCTCCTCCCCCCAAACACACACAGAAGGGAGAGGAGAGAGGGCTCAATCTGCTCCTCCCCCCAAACACACACAGAAGGGAGAGGAGAGAGGGCTCAATCTGCTCCTCCCCCCAAACACACACAGACGGGAGAGGAGAGAGGGCTCAATCTGCTCCTCCCCCCAAACACACACAGACGGGAGAGGAGAGAGGGCTCAATCTGCTCCTCCCCCCAAACACACACAGAAGGGAGAGGAGAGAAGGCTCAATCTGCTCCTCCCCCCAAACACACACAGAAGGGAGAGGAGAGAGGGCTCAATCTGCTCCTCCCCCCAAACACACACAGACGGGAGAGGAGAGAGGGCTCAATCTGCTCCTCCCCCCAAACACACACAGACGGGAGAGGAGAGAGGGCTCAATCTGCTCCTCCCCCAAACACACACAGAAGGGAGAGGAGAGAGGGCTCAATCTGCTCCTCCCCCCAAACACACACAGAAAGGAGAGGAGAGAGGGCTCAATCTGCTCCTCCCCCCAAACACACACAGAAGGGAGAGGAGAGAGGGCTCAATCTGCTCCTCCCCCCAACACACACAGAAGGGAGAGGAGAGAGGGCTCAATCTGCTCCTCCCCCCAAACACACACAGAAGGGAGAGGAGAGAGGGTTCAATCTGCTCCTCCCCCCAAACACACACAGACGGGAGAGGAGAGAGGGCTCAATCTGCTCCTCCCCCCAAACACACACAGAAGGGAGAGGAGAGAGGGCTCGATCTGCTCCTCCCCCCAAACACACACAGAAGGGAGAGGAGAGAGGGCTCAATCTGCTCCTCCCCCCTCCCTCAAACACACACAGAAGGGAGAGGAGAGAGGGCTCAATCTGCTCCTCCCCCCAAACACACACAGAAGGGAGAGGAGAGAGGGCTCAATCTGCTCCTCCCCCCAAACACACACAGAAGGGAGAGGAGAGAGGGCTCAATCTGCTCCTCCCCCCAAACACACACAGAAGGGAGAGGAGAGAGGGCTCAATCTGCTCCTCCCCCCAAACACACACAGACGGGAGAGGAGAGAGGGCTCAATCTGCTCCTCCCCCCAAACACACACAGAAGGGAGAGGAGAGAGGGCTCAATCTGCTCCTCCCCCCAAACACACACAGAAGGTAGAGGAGAGAGGGCTCGATCTGCTCCTCCCCCCAAACACACACAGAAGGGAGAGGAGAGAGGGCTCGATCTGCTCCTCCCCCCAAACACACACAGAAGGGAGAGGAGAGAGGGCTCAATCTGCTCCTCCCCCCAAACACACACAGACAGGAGAGGAGAGAGGGCTCAATCTGCTCCTCCCTCCAAACACACACAGACGGGAGAGGAGAGAGGGCTCAATCTGCTCCTCCCCCCAAACACACACAGAAGGGAGAGGAGAGAGGGCTCGATCTGCTCCTCCCCCCAAACACACACAGAAGGGAGAGGAGAGAGGGCTCGATCTGCTCCTCCCCCAAACACACACAGAAGGGAGAGGAGAGAGGGCTCAATCTGCTCCTCCCCCCAAACACACACAGAAGGGAGAGGAGAGAGGGTTCAATCTGCTCCTCCCCCCAAACACACACAAAAGGGAGAGGAGAGAGGGCTCGATCTGCTTCTCCCCCCAAACACACACAGAAGGGAGAGGAGAGAGGGCTCAATCTGCTCCTCCCCCCAAACACACACAAAAGGGAGAGGAGAGAGGGCTCAATCTGCTCCTCCCCCCAACACACACAGAAGAGAGAGGAGAGAGGGCTCGATCTGCTCCTCCCCCCAAACACACACAGAAGGGAGAGGAGAGAGGGCTTGATCTGCTCCTCCCCCCAAACACACACAGAAGGGAGAGGAGAGAGGGCTCAATCTGCTCCTCCCCCCAAACACACACAGACGGGAGAGGAGAGAGGGCTCAATCTGCTCCTCCTCCCAAACACACACAGACGGGAGAGGAGAGAGGGCTCGATCTGCTCCTCCCCCCAACACACACAGAAGAGAGAGGAGAGAGGGCTCGATCTGCTCCTCCCCCCAAACACACACAGAAGGGAGAGGAGAGAGGGCTCAATCTGCTCCTCCTCCCAAACACACACAGAAGGGAGAGGAGAGAGGGCTCGATCTGCTCCTCCCCCCAAACACACACAGAAGGGAGAGGAGAGAGGGCTCAATCTGCTCCTCCCCCCAAACACACACAGAAGGGAGAGGAGAGAGGGCTCGATCTGCTCCTCCCCCCAAACACACACAGACGGGAGAGGAGAGAGGGCTCGATCTGCCCCCCCCACCCCCACCCCTCTGTGTCTGCCCCACACTCCAATCCCTGGTGCTGTACTTTAGAAAAGGAAAGTTGGGGCCAGCTAGGGCACCCGGCCGCCAGTGTTAATTTTGTCGACCTAAAACATTTTAGTCGACTAACTTTAATACGATTTTATTTGACTAAAACAATTGAGATGACTAAAATATGACTAGAACTAAATTGAAATTTGATGTCAAAATGAACAGGGTGCATGGTCACACCTCAATGCCATCAATAACAACGTGTTCGATTTTTCACTCCAGCAGTAGATAATGAGTTTGGAAATTGTAGAGAAATGCTTAAATAATGCATTACAATTTAACCACGGCACCCCTGGACCATTTGGCTGCCCAATGACCGGGCCCCTTTTTGCGATTCGGCACTGCGTCGTTTTAACTGAGAATTGCGCGGCCGTGCAACGTGGCTCCCAAACAAAATTTACGTCCTTTTTCCCCACAAATAGAGCTTTCTTTTGGTGGTATTTGATCACCTCTGCGGTTTTTATTTTTTGCGCTATAAACAAAAATAGAGCGACAATTTTGAAAAAAAAAGCAATATTTTTTTTTTCTTTTGCTATAATACATTTTTTAAAAAAAGCAAATTTTTTCTTCAGTTTAGGCCGATACGGATTCTTCTACAAAAAATCGCGTATATTGATTGGTTTGCGCAAAAGTTATAGCGTCTACAAAATAGGGGATGTATCACGGGCGCGCGCGCGCCCGCAAAGGAGCTCGCATGAAGGTGTGGAGTTCTTGCGGGGAGGACCAGAGACAGCCGCCGAGGGACCCCAGAAGAGGAGGATTGGGACCACTCAGTCCAAAACGAGCTGCACAGTGGAGGTAAGTGTGACATGTTTGTTATTTAAAAAAAAAAAATCCTGTCCCAGGAGCAAAAAAAAATTGAAAAGTAAAATTAATTTTTTCTTACCTGTCTACGTTCACATGGTGAGCGATAAAACAGGGGTCATTGGCGGAAATGGGAACTTGGCTCATCCCTCCCCCAAGGAAAACGTGAACGCCGTTGTGGTGGCCTGCAAGATGGAGAGAGAAAACGCAATGAGAATCACATACTGCTATGACGTCACACTGACATCACGCACACACACTGTACCTCTATGACATCACACTAACATCACACTGTACCTCTATAACATCACACTAACATCACGCACACACACTGTACCTCTATGACATCACACTAACATCACACTGTACCTCTATGACATCACACTAACATCACACTGTACTGTACCTCTATGACATCACACTAACATCACACTGTACTGTACCTCTATGACATCACACTAACATCACACTGTACCTCTATGACATCACACTAACATCACACTGTACTGTACCTCTATGACATCACACTAACATCACACTGTACCTCTATGACATCACACTAACATCACACTGTACTGTACCTCTATGACATCACACTAACATCACACTGTACCTCTATGACATCACACTAACATCACACTGTACCTCTATGACATCACACTAACATCACACTGTACCTCTATGACATCACACTAACATCACACACACACACACTGTACCTCTATGACATCACACACACACACTGTACCTCTATGACATCACACTAACATCACACTGTACCTCTATGACATCACACACACACTGTACCTCTATGACATCACACACACACACTGTACCTCTATGACATCACACACACACTGTACCTCTATGACATCACACACACACACTGTACCTCTATGACATCACACTAACATCACACTGTACCTCTATGACATCACACACACACTGTACCTCTATGACATCACACTAACATCACACTGTACCTCTATGACATCACACTAACATCACACACACACTGTACCTCTATGACATCACACACACACTGTACCTCTATGACATCACACACACACTGTACCTCTATGGCCCCATACTCACGAGCAAACATGTCTGCTGAAACTGGCCCGCAGGCCAGTTTCAGCAGACATGTTTGGTCGTGTGTGGGCGCGAGCGGGCCGAATTCCAGCAAACATTTGCCCGCCGGGCCTTTTCCCAGCAGACAAATATTCCTGGACTTGTTTTAAAACAGCCCGCTGGAATTCAGCCCGCTCGGACATGTACGGTCGTCAGTACAGACCTACCGTACATGTCCAGGCCCTCGCCGTCCCTCGCATGCGTCGAATGACTTCGACGCATGCGTGGAAGCATTTTAAAGGCGGGCCGCGCACGTCGCCGCGTCATTGTCGCGGCGACACCGCGTCATCGACGCGGCGACACCGCGGACACGCCCCGCGTATTGTTTACGCGCGGACTTCTGTACGATGGTGTGTACAACCATCGTACAGAAGCCCTCTGGCAGACATGTATGGTGAAAACGGTCCGACGGACCGCTTTCACCATACATGTTTGTCCGTGTGTACCCGGCCTATGACATCACACTAACATCACACACACACTGTACCTCTATGACATCACACACGCACTGTACCTCTATGACATCACACACGCACTGTACCTCTATGACATCACACTAACATCACACACGCACTGTACCTCTATGACATCACACTAACATCACACTGTACCTCTATGACATCACACTAACATCACACACACACTGTACCTCTATGACATCACACACGCACTGTACCTGTGACATCACACTAACATCACACACACACTGTACCTCTATGACATCACACACGCACTGTACCTCTATGACATCACACACGCACTGTACCTCTATGACATCACACTAACATCACACACGCACTGTACCTCTATGACATCACACACGCACTGTACCTCTATGACATCACACTAACATCACACACGCACTGTACCTCTATGACATCACACTAACATCACACACGCACTGTACCTCTATGACATCACACTAACATCACACTGTACCTCTATGACATCACACTAACATCACACACACACTGTACCTCTATGACATCACACACGCACTGTACCTGTGACATCACACTAACATCACACACACACTGTACCTCTATGACATCACACACACTGTACCTCTATGACATCACACACACACTGTACCTCACTGTACCTCTGACATCATCACTAACATCACACACACACACTGTACCTCTATGACATCATCACTAACATCACACACACACACTGTACCTCTATGACATCACACTAACATCACACACACACACTGGCTCATCCCTCCCCCAAGGAAAACGTGAATGCCGTTGTGGTGGACTGCAAGATGGAGAGAGAAAACGCAATGAGAATCACATACTGCTATGATGTCACACTGACATCACGCACACACACACTGTACCTCTATGACATCACACTAACATCACACTGTACCTCTATGACATCACACTAACATCACGCACACACACTGTACCTCTATGACATCACACACGCACTGTACCTCTATGACATCACACTAATATCACACTGTACCTCTATGACATCACACTAACATCACACTGTACCTCTATGACATCACACTAACATCACACACACACACACTGTACCTCTATGACATCACACACGCACTGTACCTCTATGACATCACACTAATATCACACTGTACCTCTATGACATCACACTAACATCACACTGTACCTCTATGACATCACACTAACATCACACTGTACCTCTATGACATCACACTAACATCACACACACACACACTGTACCTCTATGACATCACACACACACTGTACCTCTATGACATCACACTAACATCACACACACACACACTGTACCTCTATGACATCACACACACACTGTACCTCTATGACATCACACTAACATCACACTGTACCTCTGACATCACACTAACATCACACACACACTGTACCTCTATGACATCACACTAACATCACACACAATGTACCTCTATGACATCACAGTACACACACCAACATTTTACAAGATTCATGAACTCTATTGTCATTCTATAATGAAAATCATAAAATGCAATACAGATATAGTCCCAATCAGCATCCTTCAGATAGCACAGGTGCTGAGAGCTACTGGCCCCTGCATGAGCCTGTGTTACCAATTGTTTTCTTGGTGACTATGGTCCCAGCGGGGGGAGTGTCGCAAGTTGAAGCGGGGGGAGTGTCGCAAGTTGAGAAGCGGGGGGAGTGTCGCAAGTTGAAGCGGGGGGAGTGTCGCAAGTTGAGAAGCGGGGGAGTGTCGCAAGTTGAGAAGCGGGGGGAGTGTCGCAAGTTGAGAAGCGGGGGGAGTGTCGCAAGTTGAGAAGCGGGGGGAGTGTCGCAAGTTGAGAAGCGGGGGAGTGTCTCAAGTTGAAGCGGGGGGAGTGTCGCAAGTTGAGAAGCGGGGGGGTGTCGCAAGTTGAGAAGCGGGGGGAGTGTCGCAAGTTGAGAAGCGGGGGGAGTGTCGCAAGTTGAAGCGGGGGGGGTGTCGCAAGTTGAGAAGTGGGGGGGGTGTCGCAAGTTGAGAAGCACTACACATCACACTAACATCACACACACCACACTGTACCTCTATGACATCACACTACCATCACACACACACACTGGCTCATCCCTCCCCCAAGGAAAACGTGAATGCCATTGTGGTGGACTGCAAGATGGAGAGAGAAAACGCAATGAGAATCACATACTGCTATGACGTCACACTGACATCACGCGCACACACACTGTACCTCTATGACATCACACTAACATCACACTGTACCTCTATGACATCACACTAACATCACACACACACTGTACCTCTATGACATCACACACACACTGTACCTCTATGACATCACACTAACATCACACACACACACACACACACACTGTACCTCTATGACATCACACACGCACTGTTGAGAAGGGGGGGGTGTCGCAAGTTGAGAGGCGGGGAGAGTGTCGCAAGTTGAGAAGCGGGGGGGGGGGGCGCAAGTTGAGAAGCGGGGGGGTGTCGCAAGTTGAGAGGCGGGGGGAGTGTCGCAAGTTGAGAAGCGGGGGGAGTGTAGCAAGTTGAGAAGCGGGGGGAGTGTCGCAGAAGCAGGGGGAGTGTCGCCCAGTTTGCACGCGCCGTGCCATTCTGCCGACGCACATGTGCAGGAGGCGGTCCTTAAGTCGTTAGTATCTTGTATCGTTTTTTATTTTAAACACTGTGTGGTGTATATTTTTTGTAATAAAATAATATATTTTTTTGCTATTTCTGCTGTCGTTTTGCCTTCAAAGTCCGACCATTGGTCATCCTTTTCTGAGTAATCCCCCTTTCTCTGTTAAATGTGTTCCCTCACTGTGTGTTCTAACTGTGGGGGGGGGGGACAGACTGGAGGAGACCAATCGCTGTTCCTATATACTAGGAACACACAATCTGTCTCCTCTCCCCTGACAGTACACACACATCCACGTTCCTGCTCTGTGCGCGCATCGGCTCCTCAGTGACGCAACGGCGCGCACACCCCCTATACCTGTTAAAGCGGCCACTGTACATGGAAGCCATTCTGTCGGCGGGCGGTCAGGATGTGGTTAAAAAAAAATATTGTAAAATATATGGCCCAGATTCTCAAAGGCTTTACGACGGCGCAACACCTTTTGCGCCGTCGTAACTCCTCATCTGGCCCCGGGTATCTATGCGACTGATTCTTAGAATCAGTTACGCATAGATACCCATTAGATCTGACAGGCGTAAGGCTCTTACGCTGTCAGATCTTAAAAGCAATTTTTTTTCCCGCCGCTAGGTGTCGCCTCGTCGTTTTCCCCGTCGTCTATGCAAATGAGGTAATTACGCGAGATTCCCGAACATACGCGAGGTCGACGCTGAGAATTTACGTTGTTTCCGTAGCGTACGCGACGCGTAAGGTTGCCCCTGCTATTAGGAGGGGCAACCAATGTTAAGTATGGCCGTCGTTCCCGCGTCGAATTTAAAAAAAATTACGTCGTTTGCGTAAGACGTCCGTGAATGGCGCTGGATGCCATTTACGTAAACGTCTAAGCAAATGACGTCGGGGCGACGTCATTTAGCGCAATGCACGTCGGGTAATTTACCCGACGGAGCATGCGCAGTACGCTCGGCGCGGGAGCGCGCCTAATTTAAATGGTGCCCGCCCCATTTGAATTGGGCGGGCTTGCGCCGAGCGATTTAACGATACACTGCCGCAAGTTTACAGGTAAGTGTTCTGAGAATCAGGCTGTAAACCTGTAAACCTGCGGCGGTGTAGCGTACAGCACATACATTACGCTGCCCAGGAGCAACGTAAATGTATGAGAATCTGGGCCTATAAATCTAAATGGTAAAAAAATAATACAAATAAAACAAACAAAAAAAAATAAAATACTGACACCAGTGGCGGAACTACCAAGGTTGCACATGCGACCGGGCCCTGGTGTTCCACCACTGTGAGGAGGCCCTATATGGTTTCGTGCACCAGGGACCTAAACGTTCTAGACCTATCACATCATTTTACTCTCCCCACCTTTTTTTTATATTAACCCCCTCTTGCCTGTTGTCCTTGGTTCACATACTCGCCTGCCCAGTTGATCCAGTGTGGGCCTGCTGCAATCTGTTGCTCAAATGTGACGGCTCAGGTTTCCGTGCCAACCAACTTGGTTCACCTCATGAGCTGGTTGCCTCTTCCAAGTTCAGACAGCCAGCTCACAATAATACACCCCATTTCCGCCCACCGCCCATGGTTTTTCCTGCTCCTGCAGCCTCCTGGGGTATGTGATGTAGGTATCTCAGGTGACCAGTGTTGCCAACCTACCAGATTGAAATTTACTGGCACGACACCCGAAATTTACTGGCGCAGCCACCTTTTTCCTGGCATTTCACAAAAGTTACTAAATTACATTTTTAGGTGCAAATATATCAGTATTTAGGCTACAAACAAGTACGCTAGGCAAATAGCAATGTGATTTAAGGTAGATATTAAGGTAAAAAAACATATTTTTGTTATTTTCGATATAATAAGGGCAAATTATTTAGTCGCATCACCCCCTGCCTCCATCCCCCTCTGCCACCAACACCCCCTGCCTCCATCCCCCTCTGCCACCAACACCCCCTGCCTTCACCCCCCTCTGCCACCAACACCCCCTGCCTTCACCCCCCTCTGCGGTGCCACCAACAACCCCTGTCTCCATCCCCCACCCTCTGCGGTGCCTCCAATCACCCCCTACCTCCACCCTCCTCTGCCACCAACAACCCCTGTCTCCATCCCCCACCCTCTGCGGTGCCTCCAATCACCCCCTACCTCCACCCTCCTCTGCCACCAACAACCCCTGTCTCCATCCCCCACCCTCTGCAGTGCCTCCAATCACCCCCTGCCTCCAATCTCCCCCTGCCTCCACCCTCCTCTGCCACCAACACCCCCTGCCTTCACACCCCTCTGCGGTGACACAATCTTCCCCCTGCCTTCAATCTCTCTCTGCCTCCAATCACCCCCTGCCTCCATCCCCCTCTGCGGTGCCACCAACAACCCCTGTCTCCATCCCCCACCCTCTGCGGTGCCTCCAATCTCCCCCTGCCACTAACACCCCCTGCCTTCACACCCCTCTGCGGTGCCACAATCTCCCCCTGCCTCCAATCTCTCTCTGCCCCCAATCTCCCCCGGGCCCCCTGCCTCCATCGTCCACTGCCTCCATCCCCCTCTGCGGTGCCACCAACAACCCCTGTCTCCATCCCCCACCCTCTGCGGTGCCTCCAATCACCCCCTGCCTCCAATCTCCCCCTGCCTCCACCCTCCTCTGCCACCAACACCCCCTGCCTTCACACCCCTCTGCGGTGACACAATCTTCCCCCTGCCTCCAATCTCTCTCTGCCCCCAATCTCCCCCAGGCCCCCTGCCTCCATCGTCCCCTGCCTCCAACAACCCCTGTCTCCATCCCCCACCCTCTGCGGTGCCTCCAATCACCCCCTGCCTCCAATCTCCCCCTGCCTCAATCCCCCTCTGCCACCAACACCCCCTGCCTTCACCCCCCTCTGCGGTGCCACAATCTCCCCCCTGCCTCCAATCTCTCTCTGCCCCCAATCTCCCCCAGGCCCTCTGCCTCCAATCACCCCCTGCCTCCATCGTCCCCTGCCTCCATCCCCCTCTGCGGTGCCACCAACAACCCCTGTCTCCATCCCCCACCCTCTGCGGTGCCTCCAATCACCCCCTGCCTCCAATCACCCCCTGCCTCCAATCTCCCCCTGCCTCCATCCCCCTCTGCCACCAACACCCCCTGCCTTCACCCCCCTCTGCGGTGCCACAATCTCCCCCCTGCCTCCAATCTCTCTCTGCCCCCAATCTCCCCCAGGCCCTCTGCCTCCAATCACCCCCTGCCTCCATCCCCCTCTGCGGTGCCACTGCAGCCACCATCACCCCCTTCCTCCAATCCCCATGCGCAGTTCCAAGCCGAACCGATCTCGGCTATTTTTACTGGCACATTCCCGCAACCACAGGCATTTACGAACGGGGGAAAAAAGTGCCCGTTTTTATGAACTGTCCGTAAAAATACGGACGGTTGGCAACACTGCAGGAGGCCGTGAGAGCAGGATGCCCTTTTTTTTTTTTAATCAGAGCTCCCTGGTTCCTACCTTCTAAGCAATTCCTGAAACTTTGTGATGAGGAAAAGGTATAAGGACTCGTGTCAAGGTTCGGAATGCTTAAACAATAATTCAGATCAGCCGACGTTGCCTTTGTAAAACCTGATAAGCCTGCTGCACGAGAAAGCCTCGGGCGTTCACAAGGACAGTCTTCCATTACACATACCGTATTGGGGTAACTGACTGCGCAAATGCTCTGAAAGGAGAAAAACAGATGTCATTTCAGGAAAAAATTGTCTACTGACATCATAGTATGCTTAAAGGGGAGGTTCACCCTAAAAACTACTTTCTAGTATTACATTGGCCCCCCACATTACAATACAATTATGCCTATTATGTTTTTTTTTGATGCTGTACATACCTTTGTACAGCATATTCACCCGTGGCTTCCGGGTTGCGAGTCCCGCGGGAGTGGGCGTTCCTAACTTGCTGGTGATTGACGTGATGACCAAAAACGAGCTCCCCCCCGTCGCGTAAGCTGCGTCACGATTGGCGAAAGGAGCCGAACGGCGAGTCGGCGCTATACTCCGCCTGCGCACCGCCGTTCGGCTCCTTTCGGCAATCGTGACGCAGCTTACGCGACGGGGGGGAACACGTTTTTGGTCATCACGTCAATCACCAGCAAGTTAGGAACACCCACTCCCGCGGGACTCGCAACCCGGAAGCCACGGGTGAATTAGCTGTATCGAGGTATGTACAGCATCAAAAAAAACATACTGGGCCAGATTCACGTAGCTCAGCGGATCTATAGATCCGCTCGATCTACGTGAATTAAGATCCGCTCCCGCAAGTTTAGGAGGCAAGTGGCTAATTCACAAACCACTTACCTCCAAACTTGCGACGGAGGATCCTAAATCCCCCGGCGGAATTAAAATTCCGCGGCTAGGGGAGTGTACTATTTAAATCAGGCGCGTTCCCGCGCCGATTTAAATGCGCAGGCGCCGTCCGCGAAATTTCCCGGCGTGCATTGCTCCCACTGACGTCGCTAGGACGTCAGTGGTTTCGATGCTTACGTAAACGACGTCCGTCCGTATTCGAGAACGACTTACGCAAACGACGTTAAAAAATTCAAATTCGACGCGGGAACGCCGGCTATACTTAACATTGGCTGCGCCTGATAAAAGAAGGGGTAAGTATACGCGGGGAAAGCCGCTACGGAAACGTTGTAAGAAGACTGCGTCGGGTCCGCGTACGTTCGTGAATTTGCGTATCTCGCTGATTTACATATTATTTATCGTAAATCAGCGGGAACGCCCCCGGCGCCATTTCAGTGTAACACTGTCAGATCTTAGCCCTATCTATGCGTATCTGATTCTATGAATCAGGCGCATAGATAGGACCAGTGTAAGTCAGAGATACGATGGTGTATCTGTAGATACACCGTCGTATCTCTTTGTGAATCTGGCCCAATAGGCATAATTGTATTGTAATGTGGGGGGCCATTGTAATACTAGAAAGTCGTTTTTAGGGTGAACCTCCCCTTTAATAGCATAATATACAAAAATAATCTTTAATATAAAACATTTTAATTGCATAATGTACTAATAATGTAAGCATATTGAATAAACAGAATATGAACATACAATAGCATAGTAATCAGAACATACCAATAGTGCAATTTATTAACATCCTAACTAGAGATGGGAAGGCCTAGAAAAAAAAAGGGGGAATTTTTTTTATTTTATTTTTTTCAAAGCCAACTTTTGTTTGTTTTTTTCCTGGAAAATTCTGAAAAAAAGTGTGGAATATGTTCTTTTACAATGATAAATAAATATATATACATATATATATTATGACAAGGTATTCAAACTATAAAATGAAGACCTTAACCACTTCAATACCGGGCACTTACGCACCTTGCTACCCAGGCCACTTTTCAGCGCTGACGCAATTTGAATGACAATTGCGCGGTCATGCTACACTGTACCCAACCAATTTATCATTTTGTTACCACAAATAGAGCTTTCTTTTGGTCGTATTTCATCACCTCTGCGATTTTTTATTTTTTGCGCAACAAATAAAAAAAAGACCGGAAATGTAGAAAAAAAAATTAAGTTTTTCTTTGTTTCTGTTAATTTTTTTTGTAAATAAGTAAGTTTTCTTCTTCAATGACGGGCACTGATATGGCTGCACTGATGGGCACTGATAAGGTGGCACCAATGAGGTGGCACTGATGGGTACTGATGATGGTCACTGATAGGCGGCACTGATAGGTAGCACTGGTATGCGGCACTGACGGGCAATCATAGGTGGCACTGATGGGTACTTATGGGTGGTACTGGTGGGCACTGATAGGTGGGCATGGATGGGCACTGAGAGGTGGCACTGATTAACAATGATGGACACTAATGGGTGGCACTGATGATACTGATGGGTGGCATTGCTGGGCATCACATGTTTTTTATTAAATTTGGTGGAAAAATTGCGCTAAACATAAATAATGTGAAACCTGTAGCGGCCAGCACCAACAAAAAACAATGTTGTGTACGAAAGGTGAGAAAGAAAAAGTGCAGCGCTAAATATTGAGTGAAGGGATTCAAACAATACGGTAAGTAGTACAATTCGATGAAACAATTCAAATAGAATTGGACCCAGGAGACACTCACCAGATCATATGGTAAGTGAAAAAAAGGAAAAAAAAAAAAAAAATTATAACTGAAACAATGTAATAGTGTGGAAAGCCACTAGGAGGTGGTGTTCCTGTAGGAAAAGTGTGCAACACACTAAAGTGACACGGAATCATGTAAAGAAAAAAGTGACTCACATGGTGCGGTAAATCCTTAAAAAAGCCTTTTATTTAGGCATGGAAGGCAAGCAAATAAAACAGAAAACTGGATACAAAACATATAAAAATTGGTAGATAAAAAATAGTACAAGCCGGATCAAGGGCAAGTACAAGTGATCACGTATTTAAAAATGGCGTCTTGAGCAGGTAGCGTATGGGCTATGTACCCGCTTTTTTAAGGATTTACCGCACCATGTGAGTCACTTTTTTCTTTACATGATTCCGTGACGGCTTCGCTCACTGCATATTTATGCTTGTGAACTTCTCCTGCAAGATTTGGTTGTGAATTTCTCCTGCAAGATTGGTTTTTCTGCCGCTCGGATTCTACCCACTCCCGGGGATTAAAGTTTGACATATTGGAACGTTTCCCATCAACACCATCTTTGCCTAGGAGTTCGTGCATGCCTGATCGACATACCGTCGCTGACGTGTATGTCCACATATTCTGGTAGGAGTATCCATTTATTTATCTTTTTGGATATCACTGTGAATCGTTGCCGTGGTTTTCACCATCCACACTGATCGTCTGATCGGCATACCAGAGAGGACAATCTTACATCAGTTCTTTTTGAGTGGCCGTTTTGTTTTTCCTTCATAAGAATTTCCGACCAATTCCATCTCTCAAAGACTGTAAATATCAGTCCGATATCGGATTGCCATATATATACATTTTTTGCTTGGACTTTGTGATTAGATTGGTTCACCCCACTTGTTATCACCTACAGGTGTCACATCACCCACTTTAGTGTGTTGCACACTTTTCCTACAGGAACACCACCTCCTAGTGGCTTTCCACACTATTACATTGTTTCAGTTATAATTTTTTTTTTTTTTCCTTTTTTTCACTTACCATATGATCTGGTGAGTGTCTCCTGGGTCCAATTCTATTTGAATTGTTTCATCGAATTGTACTACTTACCGTATTGTTTGAATCCCTTCACTCAATATTTAGCGCTGCACTTTTTCTTTCTCACATGTTTTTTATTGACCATAATGTTGCCAATCAGTGCCCATTTATTGTGCTTATTTTTTTATATGTGGATGGCCATGGGGTACATACCTGGCCACATAGCTCCCAACTGTCCCTGATTTGGAGCAATGTCCCTCTGTCCCTCATTCTCCTCATTTGTCCCTCATGTTGGTCTGATCTATATAGATGTATATAAAATGCACTTTTTAGCTATCAAAAAGTGTTTCTCAGTGCTAAACCTTTCATCTGATTTCTAAATTGCTGCATTTGTAAATTCTAAAAGCCAATATAAAGGAATAGTAGTGGTAAAAAAAAATCACTTTTGGGTTCAACCAATTTATTTTTTTGTACAATTCTCCTTTTAAGGAGGCATGACAAGGGGTGTGTCCTATGCCTGCATACTTTTGCTGATAGGTGTCCCTCATTCCCATCTCAGAAAGTTGGGAGGTATGTGGCCATCCACATGTTGCCCCCTTACCTGGTGGTCATGGCAGCTTCCCTGGTGGTCCAGTGTGGGCATCTGCGAGGGGGGGCTGCGCTGATAAACAATCAGTGCGAACCCCCCTGTCAGGAGAGCCGCTGATCGGCTACTCGTGTCTGTCAGATGCAAGTGAGGAAGAGCCGATCAACGGCTCTTCCTGTTTACATCGTGATCAGCCGTTATTGGACACGGCTGATCATGTGGTGAAGAGCCTCTTTACCGAGGCTCTTTACTGAGATCGGTGTATCAGACTGACACAACGCACCACCGATCGCTGCGATGCGTGCCCCCCGGGCGCGCGGCGGCTGCTATCCTGCAGGACGTTAATAGACATCCAGTCAGGATAAAGCAACCGCTTCCCGGACGTCAATCTGCTATTGACCAGGCGGGAAGTGCTTAACCACTTAAGACCCGGACCAAAATGCAGGTTAAGGACCTGGCCCCTTTTTGAGATTCGGCACTGCGTCGCTTTAACTGACAATTGCGCGGTCGTGCGACGTGGCTCCCAAACAAAATTGGCGTCCTTTTTTTCCCACAAATAGAGCTTTCGTTTGGCGGTATTTGATCACCTCTGTGGTTTTTATTTTTTGCGCTATAAACAAAAATGGAGCGACAATTTTAAAAACAAATGCAATATTTTTTACTTTTTGCTATAATAAATTTCCCCAAAAAAGATATAAAAAATTTTCCCTCAGTTTAGGCCGATGCGTATTCTTCTACATATTTTTGGTAAAAAAATCGCAATAAGCGTTTAACGATTGGTTTGCGCAGAATTTATAGCGTTTACAAAATAGGGGATCGTTTTATGGCATTTTTATTAATATTTTTTTTTTACTACTAATGGCGGCGATCAGCGATTTTTTTCGTGACTGCGACATTATGGCGGACACTTCGGACAATTTTGACACATTTTTGGGACCATTGTCATTTTCACAGCAAAAAAATGCATTTAAATTGCATTCTTTATTGTGAAAATGACAGTTGCAGTTTGGGAGTTAACCACAGGGGGCGCTGTAGGAGTTAGGGTTCACCTAGTGTGTGTTTACAACTGTAGGGGGGTGTGGCTGTAGGTCAGACGCCATCGATCGAGTCTCCCTATAAAAGAGATCACTCGATCGATGCAGCGCCATAGTGAAGCACGGGGAAGCCGTGTTTACATACGGCTCTCCCCGTTCTTCAGCTCCGGGGAGCAATCGCGACGGAGCGGCTATAAACGAATAGCCGCGCCGTCGTCCCGGATCGCTCCTGAAGCCACGGGGACCGCCGCAAGTACCGGGGGGGGGTCCCGATCGGACCCCCGACCCACGTCTAGGCAGGGACGTACAGGTACGCCAATGTACACTGATACACTGCGGTTTACCTGCACCTCAACTGACCTGAATCTTCACTTCTTTCTCAGAATTCCTTCAGGTATCGCTGGCCACTGCTGACCCCCAGGTGGGTCTGGCTGGTGGCTGCTGCTGGCCACCCTCCAGGGCTGGTACTGCTGGCTGCACCTCTGGAACAATGGTCAAACATTCTCATAGACCAGTGCTTCTCAATTATTTTCTGTCATGCCCCCCCTAGGAAGAAGAAAACATTTCGGGCCCCCCGCGTGCGACTGTACATAGTATCTTTTGTCTATAAAATTGTTATAAGTACACCTCTGCATAACACCGTATCCTTATTAACGTATAAGAAAATAAAAAAGAAAGAAATGTGGATCAATTTACAACAAAAAATTGCTTTATTAACTGTTGTACCACCATCAACATCAACCCCCTGCCACCACCATCAACATCAACCCCCTGCCACCACCATCAACATCAACCCCCTGCCACCACCATCAACCCCCTGCCACCACCACCAACCCCCTGCCACCACCACCATCAACCCCCTGCCACCACCATCAACCCTCTGCCACTACCATCAACATCAACCTTCTGCCACCACCATCAACATCAACCCTCTGCCACCACCATCAACCCTCTGCCACCACCGCCATCAACCCTCTGCCACCACCATCAACATCAACCCCCTGCCACCACCACCACCATCAACCCCCTGCCACCACCATCAACATCAACCCCCACCATCAACAACATCAACCCCCTGCCACCGCCATCAACCCTCTGCCGCCACCGCCATCCAACCCTCTGCTGCTGCCACCACCATCAACCTCAACCCCCTGCCACCATCAGACATATCATCGGGCTGCCTGTGCACTCACCACACCACCAAGCTCAGTCAGCCTCAGCAAGGCAGGGGTCCGTTAACTTGCAGCGGGGGGGGGGGGTGCGGTGCGGTCTGGTCCAAGCCCGTGCAGTGACTCCCACACATGCCAGCGTCTGCTGCTCTGTCCACTCCACGGTCTACTCTCCACCACGATGCTCCTCAAATCCGCCCGCTCAAACACATCATTGGTTGCGCGGCAGGTGGGCTGGGCTTAGCAGGGGTAGCAGGAAGGCTCGGCTTAGGAGGAGCATGAGGATCGTATGTTCTCGCCGAATTCCGGAGCCAACACAGGCTGGGAGACCATGCCAGCGGCGGCGATGCTCTTATCCTCACCGCCGGGCCCCCCGGGCTGCACGGGCTGGAAATGGGGGATAATTGCCAGGTCACATGAGCCCCCCTTTACGGAGCCTCGCGCCCCACTATTTGAGAAGCACTGCCATAGACACACTCCTAAACCTTGTGGACAGCCTTTCCGAGAAGAGGGTGGGCCAACTCAAAATGTAATCCCCAGTGGCGGTGCGTCCATAAGGCCGATCCTGAGTTGGAACATGCCAATAAGTATGCCCCGTTGCGTGACATTGGTGAAACCAGTCAGGGACCAGCATTGTTTGAGCAGAGTGATGCCCCTAGTTGCCAGGGGAAGAACTCCTCTAGTGAGGGCAGTGGGGGGGAAGCCAAGGGAAAGGTAAGAAAGATTTTGGTGGTAGGGGACTCAATTCTTAGAAGGACAAAGAGGGCAATCTGTCACAAAGACCTGAGGCGCCGAACTGTATGTTGTCTACCAGGCGTTTGGGTTCGACACAAATCATGGACCTGGTGGACAGATTACTGGGAGGGGCTGGGGAAGACCCAGCTGTCATGGTGCACGTTGGCACAAATGGCAAAATCAGAGGAAGATGGGAGTGTTCTAAAAAAAAAACTATTTTAGGGACTTAGGAGCTAAATTGAGAAAAAGGACCTCCAAGGTAGTATTCTCAGAAATACCACCGGTACCTCGAGCCACACCATAAAGGCAGCGGGAGATTAGTGAAGTAAACAAGTGGCTGAGAAGCTGGTGTAGAAAGGAGGGGTTTGAGTTCCTGGAGAACTGGGCCGAATTCTCAGTCGGTTACCGGCTCTTTAGCAGGGACGGACTGCACCTAAATGGGGAGCCTGTGAGAGAAGATGGCCGACAAGTTAGAGGGGCTTTTAAACTAGGCGACGTGGGGGGGTCATCTAGATATAGATAACCAGTGTGGTAAAAATTTCAGCGGGTAGTATTGGGGGCATTAATGGTAGGTTGACTAAAGCACCTAAACCCAAGGTAAGTACAGTAACAAGTCTTATTTGCAACCTCAGAAAACCCAATAAGGAGATAGTATGGGTCCGGAACAAAACTACGTGGCTTGTTCACTAATGCCAGGAGTCTGGCGAACAAGATAGGAGAACTAGAGCTGCTATTGTATGAGGAGGATTTCGATTTTGTGGGAATTTCAGAGACTTGGTTCAACAGCTCTCATGATTGGCTCAGTAATCAGTGCAGTTTTATAGCACTGATCGCTGTAAAAATTACAATGGTCCCAAAAATGTGTCAAAAGTGTCAAATGTGTCTGCCGTTAATGTCCCAAGTCACGTAAAAATCACTGATCGCCACCATTACTGGTAAAACTAACAAAAAATGCCATAAAACTATCCCCTATTTTGTAGACACTATGGGCCATATTCTGAGTAAGGATAGGATGGAGTATCTCAGGATACTCCATCGTATCTCTCTTTTTTGGCCAGCGTATCTATGCGACTGATTCTTAGAATCATTTTCGCATAGATACACTTAAGATCCGCCATGTGTAAGTCACTTACACTGTCGGATCTTAAATGTAATTACTCCGCCCGCCGCTACATGGCGTTTACGTTCAGGTCTCATTTGTTTATGCAAATGAGCCTGATACGCCGATTCCCGAACGAATTTGCGTCGCGTAACCGTCGCTAACGTCGTTTGCGTAAGCGTAAACTTACCCCTGCTATATGAGGGGTAAGTTTACGCAAGTCCCACGTAGGCCATGTAAAGTATGGCGTCGGGTCCGCGTCGTGTTTTTCCGTCGGCTACGTCGTTTCCCTAAGTCGTTCTTGAATACGACTTTACGTCAATGACGCACACGTCGGCGTCATTGACGTTTTACGCCGAGAACTGGAGCATGCGCACTGGGCTATTTTAAGCCCCGCGCATGCGCAGTTCGTTAGAATCAGGGGCGCGCTTAATTTAAATAGAAGCCGCCCCCTTGGAGATACGCGGGGATACGCCGGGCCATTTACACTCCGCCGCCCCAAACTACGGAGCAAGTGTTTGGGGAATACAGCACTTGCTCCTGTAGGTTGGGGCGGCGGAGTGTAAATGGCTTACACGCCGCCCGCGGGAAATGTACGAGAATATGGCCCTATAACTTTTGCATAAACCGATCAATAAACGCTTATTGCAATTTTTTTACCAAAAATATGTAGAAGAATACGTATCTGAGGAAAAAAACGTTTTTTTATATATTTTTGGGGGATATTTATTATAGCAAAAAGTTAAAAATATTGAATTTTTTTCAAAATTGACGCTCTATTTTTGTTTATAGCGCAAAAAATAAAAAACCGCAGAGGTGATCAAATACCACCAAAAGAAAGCTCTATTTGTGGGAAAAAAGGACGCCAATTTTGTTTGGGAGCCACGTCGCACAATTGTCAGTTAAAGCGACGCAGTGCCGAATCGCAAAAAGTGGCCTGTTCCTTTAGCTACAAAATGGTCCGGGGCTTAAGTGTTTAAACGAGGTAATAAAACTCCAATGTAAAAATCATATAAAAGCAAAGGAGAAGGCCTTCGAAAAATACAAGGCTGAGTGGTCACCATCAGCATTCCAACTGTACAAAGAATGCAATAAGGGCAGCTAAGATAGAACACCAAAGTCACATACGCAGGAGAGTAAAAAAAAATCCGAAAAAATTCTTTAAGTACATAAATAGTAAAAGAGATGAGATGAGGACAGATCATATTGGCCCCATAAAGAATTATGGGGCCAATAAGGGAATCTGGTTACAAATGATGGTGAGATGGCGAAGGTTTTTAATTTATTCTTCTCCTCAGTCTTCACGAGGGAAACGGGGGGCTTCAGTACCCAAAACTGCAGTGTCTATCCTCATGACACATCACAGGAAGCACTCTCATGGCTAACAGAGGATAGAATTAGAAATAGTATTGAAATACATAATGAGTCACCGGGACCAGATGGCTTGCACCCGAGGGTCCTTAAGGAACTCAGTCAAGTATTTGCCAGACCATTGTTCCTAATTTTTATGGACAGTTTATTGACTGATATGGTACCAGCTGATTGGAGAAAAGTCAACGTAGCACCAATATTTAAAAAAGGATCAAGATCTATCCCTGGGAACTACAGATCAGTTAGCCTAACATCAATAGTATGCAAGCTATTAGACGGGATGATAAGGGACTATATACATGATTTTAGTAATGAGAACAGAATTATTAGCAGTAATCAGCAAGGATTCATGAAAAATAATTTTTGCCAAACCAATCTATTAACCTTCTATGAGGAGGTGAGCTGCCATCTAGATAAAGGAAGGCCCGTAGACGTGGTGTATCTGGATTTTGCAAAGGCATTCGATACGGTTCCCCATAAACGTTTACTGTACAAACTAAGGCTTGTTGGCATGGACCATAGGGTGAGTACATGGATTGAAAACTGGCTACAAGGGCAAGTACAGAGGGTAGTGATAAATGGGGAGTACTCGGAATGGTCCGGTGTAGAAAGTGGGGTCCCCCAGGGTTCTGTCCTGGGACCAAAACTTGCCATGCTGCCTGGTATGGATTTTAAGGGGAACCCCGTGCCAACATTTTCCAAAAAATAAATGGCGTGGAGGTTCCCCCCAAAATCCATACCAGGCACTTACCCGACCAGGGTGGGGAGCTGTGGTGTCCTCCAGCAACGGGGTGCAGGCAGCGGCTCCAGTGTTCGCTCCTCCAGCAGCTTCCTCCTCCACATGTCTCCTCTCTTACGCCTAAGCGATAGGCATCCAATAGTATCCCCCGATGCTTTGGCCAATCGAGAAACAGGTCTCACAACCTGCCTCCTGATTGGCGGGGAGGAACTTTGGTGTGAAAATCGTGAAAATTCCTTGTGGCACTCTTATGCCCCGTACACACGAGCAGTTTTCCCGTCAGAAAAAAAAAACAATGGTTTCCCGACAGAATTCCTCTCAAGCCTGCCTTGCATACACACGGTCCCACAAAAGTCCGGTGAACCTTTGAACGTAAAAAGACTACAACGAGCCGACAAAAATAGGATTTTTGTACTCACCGTAAAATCCATTTCTCTGAGTTCATAGACGGACACAGCCTTCTTTGACATTAGGGTTATGCTTCTTCCTACCAGGAGAGTTTAGGCAGAATTTAACAGCACTTAAAGTGTTAAAACCTTTTCTTCGTGCCGCTCCTCCCAGGGGGCGTGGCTCCCCTAGGCATAACCCACACCCTGCTCTAGGAGCCTCAGTCCGTAACAAGCAGTACAAACAAAGGAGGGGTGGGTGCTGTGTCCTTCTATGAACTCAGAGAAATGGATTTTACGGTGAGTACAAAAATCCTATTTTCGCTTCCGTTCATAGACGGACACAGCCTTCTTTGACATTAGGGACGTCCCCAAGCAGTGTCAAAAAAATTAGAGGGGTGGGAAAATAACACAGCAAACCAGGTTACACCCCAAACAAAAACCGGAGTTGCTCAACGGAGAAACTCCAATCATAAACTGCCGCCCGTAACACCTGCGGCTGAAGGAGGCATCAAAAGATGCACACACATCCACCTCGTAAAACTTTGAAAAAGCGTGGATTGACGACCAGGATGCATCCTAACACCGCTGTAACACAGAGGCATGATGTCGGAAAGCCCAAGAGGCCCCGATCACCCTGGTCGAATGCGCCATAACCTGAAAGGGGGGCGCACACCCCTTTAGGGCATAGGCCTGAAGCACAATCCGTCGGAACCACCTAGGAACGGTGGCCGACGAGACTGCCAGGCCCTCTTGTAGGGCCGGCCACCGACACGAACAGTGAGTCCGACTTCCGGAACGGAACCGTAACATATAAGCAGGGGCGGACTGACCATTGAGTCACTCGGGCACTGCCCGAGGGCCCCATGTCACTAGGGGGCCCCATCAGGGTTGCCAGGCTCAGTAAAACCAGGGACAGTATGTAAAAAGCTATGTTTTTTTTACATCTGTCCCTGATATGTCCGAAACCAACATGCTTCTGATGTGAAAATCCAAAGATTTTAGCTGCCCCGCCTCTGCACTGCCTCCTGGCGTAGTGGCCATCTGTAAGCCCAGGGGCCCCATAGTCTTCTATTACCCGGGGGCCCCATGAGTTGTCAGTCCGCCCCTGCATATAAGTACACTCGTAGGGCCCGAACCACATCCAGAGGATGCAAAGTGGCCTCCTCCTGGCATTTCGGCCGAGGACATAAGGATGGAAGAACAATGTCCCCATCAATGTGAAAAGCCGAAACGACCTTAGGGAGAAAAAACGGCTGCGGCCGCAGCACCACCTCATCCTTACGGATGACCAAGTAGGGAGCCTTGCAAGACAAGGCCGCCAGATCAGACAGACACACGTCTGATTGAGGTAATCGCTACCAGAAATAAAATCACCTTTTGTGACAATAAAAAAAAACTCCCGAATGTCCTCAAAGGGAGCATCCCGAAGCACCGAAAGGACTAAATTCAAGTCCCATGGGGGCAATGGAGGGCACACCGGAGGGGCCACCTGCCAGACCCCCTGACCCAACGTACGTACCCAGGAGCGACGCCAAGGGTCGCTGCAAGTAAAAACAGCCAGAGCGGAAATCTGGCTCCTAACCGTACTTAAGGCGAGAGCCGAACCACTCCCTGCTGTAAAGACAGCAGAACCCTGTACGCCACGTATGTACGAGAGTGCCAGTTCATCTCCTCACACACAGAGATGTAGGCCTTCCATGTATGATGAGAAATCCTACATGAGGTAGACTTCCGTGCACGCAGCACGGTAGAGACCACCAAGCCCAATAGGCCTCGGTCCTTCAGCCCCTGGCTCTCAACAGCCACGCCGCTAAAGCCGGTGGCTGTGAAACAGGGTGGAAGATCGGACCCTGTAACAGAAGATCAACTCCCAGGGGAAGACGCTAGGGGGCGTCTGCCACCAGACGCACCAGGTCTGCGTACCAGGAGCAACGCGGCCAATCTGGGGCAATCAGGATTGATAGAATCCCTACAGCTTCCACTCTGCGCAGCAGGCGAGGAAGAAGCTTCCGAGGAGGGAAGGTGTAAAGTAGGCGATAGTGACCCCAAGGAGCCACCAACGCGCCCGCCCACGGGTCCTTAAACCTGGCCACGAACCGTGGCACCTACCTATAGAGACGGGACGCTAGAAGGTCCACGTCCGGAGTGCCCCACTTTTTGTCACAGACCCCGAAACACCTGCGGGTGGAGAGACCACTCTCCTTGGCCCAGTGTAGTGCGACTTATGAGGTCGGCTAGCCAATTCCGTACTCCCGGAATGTACCTGGCCGATAGAGCCGGAACGGACCCTTCGGCCCACCGAAAGGATGTGCGCGACCCCCGTCGCTGCAACAGAACTCCGTGTGCCTCCCTGATGATCAATCCACGCCACGGCCGTAGCGTCATCGGACAGGATCCCGACCTGTCGGCCCTGTAGATCCAGGGACCACCTGGCAAGGCAAAGATTGATTGCTCGGAGCTCCAGAACGTTGATCAATAGGCAGGACTCCACCAGTCCGGTTACCCTGGGCTGACTGGGTACCCCAAGCGCCCCTCCCCAACCAGAGAGGCTGGCATCCGTCGTGACCACTGTCCAGTGGCCTGCAGAAAAACAACTTTCCGGCCCGAAGCACCGGAAACGCCAGCCACCACACCAGGGGAGACATGAGCAGATGACTCAATTGAATCTGGTAATCCAGAGATGACGGAAGCTAGTCCCATCGTGACAGCAATTCCCTCTGTAGTACCCTGGTGTGGAATTGGACATACGGAACCGCCTCGAAAGAGGCCACCAACGGACCCAGAACCTTCCTGCAGAATCGCAGAGATGACCGCACAGCAGATAGCAGAGTCTGAAGTTTTTCCGTTAGGAGAAAAACACTCCCGCCCCGGCGGAATCCAGGACTAGTCCCAGGTATTCCAGTCCCTGAGACGGAATCAACCCTGATTTCAGGACAATCCAGAAACCGGCCAAACACTCAGAGAGCCTCACACGTGATAGACACGGCTCCACCAATGCAGAGCTCGTAGGAGAATGTCGTCCAGACATCCCATGATAACAAACCCCCACTGTCACAGCCGGGCCAGTATCGGGACGAGCACCTTGGCGAAAACCCGCCGAATTGCAAGGACACCAATTGAAAATGGTCCCCCCCCCCCCGACCGCAAAGCACAGAATCTCTGGTGCTTTGAGGTTATGCGAACATGCAGGTACACGTTCATGACATCCAAGGATGCCAGAAAATCCCCCTGATGGAGTGCCGCCATTACCAAGCGAATCAACACCACCTGAAAGTTTGCACCCTGACAAAACAAACGAGGGACATGAGGCCCAGGATTGACCGATCCCCATCCTCCGTGGGGACACAAACAGAATGGAGTAAAACCCCTGAGACCGTTCCAATGAGGGAACTGGCACAATCACTCCCCTGACCAGAAGATCCTGGACAGCCCCTGACAGAGCCAACCGGCGAACCTGGAGGAGGCCAGAGGGAAAAAAACCTGTTTGGCAGACAAGAGAGAAACTCAATCTTGTACCCCAAGGAAACCACTTCGCAACCCCAACGGTCAGAGAGGAGAGACCTCCACCGAGCCACGAATATGCGAAGCCAGTCTCCCACCCGAGACACGGGCGGGAGCAGACCTTCAGGCGGAAGCAGGTATGTCCGCAGACTTGTTAGGCATGCGGTATCAGGTGCGCTGCTACCCCGCAGCGGGGATTTAAGCACAGGGCTGGTGAAAAAACGCTGGGAGGTAGTCAAAGAGGGTCCTTGCACATGACGAGGTCCCTAGCCCTTCCCAGACTGTGGGAACAGCATTCGCTTACCACCCGTGGCATCCTCAATGATGCCATTCAGGGAAGTCCCAAAAGGACCGTTCACCCTTAAAGGCCATCACCAAGGCCTCCTTAGAGGACTAGTCCGCAGACCAGCTCTTCAGCCACACAAGGCGGCGCAGAACCACTGCATAGACGGAAGCCCCGGATCGTATCCATGGCCGCCTCGCAGAGAAATTTTTGACCCTGAACCAATTGTTCAGCCAGGTCCCTAGAGGACTCGGAAGCGTCCCCTTCTTCCAGCTCCTGCAGCAGGAGCTTTGCCCTTTCAGTCGGGGCCTGACCAGGGCCCCGGCCAGAGCCGGCCTCACCGCCGAACCCACCACCGTGAATAGGGAGAGGGCCACGGCCTCCACTCTCCTATCAGCGGGATCCTGAAATGCAGGAGCCCCTTCCACAGGCAACGTGGTGGCCTTGTGCAGTCTGGACACAGGGAGGTCCACTGGCGGAGGAGAGACCTACTTTTTTTTCTTTTTTTTAAGTCCCCCTCAAGGGGGTAACGGGTTGCAAAGTTTTTTGACAAACTTTTTGCGGTGCATCCCATTCCTTGTATAACATATTGTCCAAATAAGGAACACAAGGAAACACTTAAGCGGTGCGTGGCGGTCTGCGGAACCCAAAAGGTACTGACACGGTGGTGTCTCCGCCACATCCTCAATTTTTAGAGTCTCACGCACCGCAGAAACAAGAGCTCCAACAAATTCTTGCCAGCAACTGACTCTGCAGCAGAGTCATCCTTACTATCCATGTGGGTTAAGCCCGCAGCCTCTGACATAACAGAACCAGAAAAACAGCGATTCTGTGTCAGAGACATCCCCAGAAGCAGGCTCAGGGAGGGGGCGATTTTTACCCCCCATCCGGGCACTAATGCTTCAAACCTGGCAAGAAACCCAGGACAGCCAACATAACAGATGTGGCAGGGGAAGGGACGCTAAGGGTTAACTCAGGCATAGCTGGAGAGGGAGACCTGGCTCAGGTTCCATAGTGTCAGCGCTGAGTCACCCACCCTGCAAAGCAGGACAAAAAAAACCCACTGGTCACCTCCTTGCTGCTATTGCAGAGTATGGGGGCCCCTGGTACTCACCACCCCACCCAGCTGCAGCGCGGTCCGAGAAGGACAAGGTGTGCTGAGAAGCCGTGCAGCGCTGTGTCTGTCTTCTCCGCAGACAGATCTGCGGTCTTTTGCAGCGCTAAAGCCGTCACACGAGGCAGACGAAAAAGCAAGATGGCCGCCGAATGCTGAGAAAATAGCATAGGACCACAGGAAAATGGCCACCGAGCTATATAGAGCGGGGCTCCGGTAAAATGGCGGCCGTTGCGCAGCATTTAAAAAGACAGTGACACAGCAAATGTCAGCACAAAAAAATCACCTCACAACACACATGAAAGGCCCTGTAGTGAACACCACAGCCCTCTGTAGTGACAACACACAGCCCCCGCTACACACACGGGTCCAGGTGTATATGAGCCCCAGAAAAAAAAAACCCTCACAGCCGCTACCCACAATGAAGGAGGGAGAGGAATAAGGGAGAGAGGAAAGCAGGGAAAAAACCCTCAGTCGACCTCCCCTGGGAACATTCCAGCCAGACCACTTACCTGAGTAAGGGGCCACTACTTACCCGTCCTGCGACTACCCGGCTGGAGGTATCCCAGACAGAACCAACGTCCGTAAACGGCATGGCTGTCGGCCAGACACACTGTGACAAGGCCATAGAGACCGGTCATATGTGTGCCCTAGAACCGAAGTTCCCCAGCCGCCCCTGGAGCAACGGGGCCTGTCGTGGATGTCCCAAAGCTGAGCTAAGGGCCGGTACACGCTCGATGGCCGAACATGGGGGGACTACAAGGGTCCTGGACCCAGCCTGTCACCCAGTCGGCTGTTGATAGAAGAATCACAGGATTCAAAAATGCAGGAACAAAATAATAAAAGCGAGAAAAATCGCAAGAAAAAAACTCCAGAGTACAGGACTCCAGAAGTGCCTGACTCCTCTCCTGTCGTTAGGCAGAAAAAGACTGAGGCTCCTAGAGCAGGGTGTGGGTTATGCCTGGGGGAGCCACGCCCCCTGGGAGGAGCGGCACGAAGGAAAGGTTTTAACACTTTAACACTTTAAGTGCTGTTAGATTCTGCCTAAACTCTCCTGGTAGGAAGAAGCATAACCCTAATGTCAAAGAAGGCTGTGTCCGTCTATGAACGGAAGAGAAATGAAGTTCTATGCTTCCGAGCATGCGTCAAATTGTTTCCAAGAATGCGTGTTTTTTTTCCGTCGGAAAAGCATCCAGACGAACAGTTTTACAACTAGGATTTTTTTCTGACGGGAAAAAAGAGATCCTGCTCTTTTTTTTTCCGGCAATTATTATGTGGGAAAAGTCAGATGGAGCATACACGCGGTCAGGATTCCCGATGAAAAGCTCTCATCGCAGTTTTTCCGACGGGAAAACTGGTCGTGTGTACGGGGCATCAGAGGACTAAACAGAAAATAAGTTATTCGTTCTTTATTAAAAAAAAGTGTGTGCAGATCCTGGCTGGTGGGATTGTACCCTAAGGCTGGCCAAAGACTTGCTGAACCGGCCGAGATTCTAACGGTTTGTAGCCGGTGTTTCCTCACATATGGCGACCCATCACATTTGGTTACCCGCTGGAGTGCGCATCCGCGACGTCGCCATATGTGTTCCAACACTTTTACAAATGCTAAATTCTCATTGAAAAACAATCACTAAAACGTTCACAAATTCCTTTCAGCTAACTCTAGTCTCTAGCTATATTCTTCGTCGCATTCAGCTACCCATCACATTTGTAAAAGTGTTGGAATGCATATGGCGGCGTCGCGCATGCGCACTCCAGCGGGTAGCCAAATGTGATGGGTCACCATATGTGACGAAGCACCGGCTTAAATCTGGCCATACTTTTCCGAACATACCGGGCTAACTTTACTGTTTTGTTATTTTTTTAATTAACCACTAGCTGACCAGCTGCCGCAGTTAATACGGCGGCAGGTCGGCTCGGCTGCGCGAAATCACGTAGGTATACGTAATTTCGCATTTCAGCCACTAGGGGCGCGCACGCCCCCTGCTCGCCCCTGGTGCCGACGCACGTGCCTGGCAGGCGCGATCACCGCCGGGCACACGCGATCGCTCGTTACAGAGCGAGAACCGGGAGCTGTGTGTGTAAACACACAGCTCCCGGTCCTGTCAGGGGGAGAAATTACTGTTCGCTGTTCATACAATGTATGAACAGCGATCTGTCATTTCCCCTAGTCAGTCCCACCCCCCCCCCTTCAGTTAGAACACACCCAGGGAACATCATTAACCCTTTCCTCGCCCCCTAGTGTTAACCCCCCTATAAAAATGCCAATGGACCCAAAAATGGGTCAAAAGTGTCCGATGTGTCCGCCATAATGTCGCAGTACCGATAAAAATCGCTGATCGCCAACATTACTAAAAAAATATTAATAAAAATGCCATAAAACTATCCCCTATTTTGTAGACGCTATGGCCCAGATTCTCAAAGGGCTTACGACCTATCTATGCGACTGATTCTTAGAATCAGTTACGCATAGATATCCATTAGATCCGACAGGCGTAAGGCTCTTACGCCGTCGGATCTTAAATGCAATTTTTTTTTTGTCCGCTAGGTGTCGACTCCGTCGTTTTCCCCGTCGAGTATGCAAATTAGCTAGATACACGAATTCCCGAACGTACGCGTGGCCGACGCAGTAAAGTTACGATGTTTACGTTAGGCTTGTCCCGGCGTAAAGTTGCCCCTGGGTATATGAGGCGCAATCAATGTTAAGTATGGCCGTCGTTCCCGCGTTGAAATTTATAAATTTACGTTGTTTGCGTAAGTCGTCCGTGAATGGGGCTGGACGCCATTTACGTTCACGTCGAAACCAATGACGTCCCTGCGACGTCATTTGGAGCAATGCACCCTGGGATACTTTACGGTTCGGCGCGGGAACGCGCTTAATTTAAATGCTACACGCCACCTACCCGCCTAATTTGAATTAGGCGGGCTTGCGCCAGGTGATTTACGCTACGCCGCCGCAACTTTACAGGCAAGTTCTTTGTGAATAAAGCACTTGCCTGAAAAACTTGCGGCGGCGTAACGTAAATGAGATACGTTACGCCCGCCCTAAGTTACGCCATTCTACGAGAATCTGGGCCTATAACTTTTGCGCAAACCAATCAATAAACGCTTATTGCGATTTTTTTTTTTTACGAAAAATATGTAGAAGAATACGTATCGGCCTAAACTGAGGAAACATTTTTTTTTTATATATATATTTTTGGGGGATATTTATTACAGAAATAAGTAAAAAATATTTTTTTTTTCAAAATTGTCGCTCTATTTTTGTTTATAGCACAAAAAATAAAAAAGGCAGAGGTGATCAAATACCACCAAAAGAAAGCTCTATTTGTGGGGAAAAAAGGACGCCAATTTTGTTTGGGAGCCACGTCGCACGACCGCCTTTATTTTATTTTTTTGTGCTGTACTCACAGTTTAATCGATTAGTTTTGTTTCAGACTCCCCGCGGGGAATAGGCGTTCCTATGAAGAGGGGAACATGATTGACGGCCGGCTATGGCGCGTCACGCTTTCCGAAAATAGCCGGAGTAGGACTCGGCTCTTTACGGCGCTATACGGCGCCTGCGCACAGACTAGGAGCTGACTGCCTGCGCAGTCAGCTCCTAGTCTGTGCGCAGGCGCCGTATAGCGCCGTAAAGAGCCAAGTCCTACTCCGGCTATTTTCGGGAAGCGTGACGCGCCATAGCCGGCCGTCAATTATGTTCCCCTCTTCATAGGAACGCCTACTCCCCGCGGGGAGTCTGAAACTTAACTAACGGATTAAACTGTGAGTACAGCTAAAAAAATTAAAATAAAGGCATACTATAGCTCACGCTAGTATGCTGCATGGCATGGTAGACCAAAAAAATTTTTTTTTTTAGGGTGAACCCCCGCTTTAAAGCGGGGGTTCACCCTTAGAGGGCACTTTTCCCCCTTAGATTCCTGCTCGTTATTACTAGGGGAATCGGCTATTTAATTTAAAATATGTGCAGTACTTACCCGTTTACGAGACGCATCCTCTCCGTCGCTTCCGGGTATGGGCTTCGGGAATGGGCGTTCCTTCTTGATTGACAGGTTTCCGAGAGGCTTCCGACGGTCGCATCCATCGCGTCACGATTTTCCGAAAGAAGCCGAACGTCGGTGCGCAGGCGCAGTATAGAGCCGCACCGACGTTCGGCTTCTTTCGGCTACGAGTGACGCGATGGATGCGACCGTCGGAAGCCTCTCGGAAGAATGTCAATCAAGAAGGAACGCCCGCTCCCGAAGACCCATACCCGGAAGCGACGGAAGAAGATGCAGCTCGAAAACGGGTAAGTACGGATCATATTTTAATATAAATAGCCGATTCCCCTAGACCGAACGAGCAGGAAGCTAAGGGGAGATTTTTTTTTTTTTTTTAAATGGGTGAACTCCCGCTTTAAGTATGGCCGTCGTTCCCGCGTCGAAATTCGAAAATTTGACGTCGTTTGCGTAAGTCGTCCGTGAATAGGGCTGGACGTAATTTACGTTCACGTCGAAACCAATACGTCCTTGTGGCGTACTTTGGAGCAATGCACACTGGGATATGTACACGGACGGCGCATGCGCCGTTCGTAAAAAACGTCAATCACGTCGGTCACGAGTAATTTACATAAAGCACGCCCCCCATCCTCATTTGAATTAGGCGCGCTTACGCCGGCCACATTTACGCTATGCCGCCGTAAGTTAGGAGGCGAGTACTTTGTGAATACAATACTTGCCTCTCTGACTTAAGGCGGCGTAGCGTAAATACGATACGCTACGCCGCCTTAAAGATGCAGCGCTCTACTTGAATCTGGCCATATGTTTTTTTTTTTGCATGTAGGAGAGGAGTGCCAGAATAGGCCCAGTATTGAAGTGGTTAAAATAATCAAAGTGACCAATGGGATGAAGGCAACCTGGCAACAAGAGTTTCCAATTGCTCCATGAAATGATCAAAAGAATTGGCGTCAGTTTCCTTCATCCATTCAGGTCAGGGCCGGCCCTATGATGGGACCGGGTGGTACCATGGGTACCAGGCAGCACTTTTAGGGTGGCAGCATACTGATGCCCGCCAGCCCGTTCCGCCAGCTCCGCTACCCAAATAAAATTGATGTCCTTTTTTCCCCACAAATAAAGCTTTCTTATGGTGATGTTTGATCACCTCTGCGGTTTTTATTTTTTGTGCTATATATATTTTTTAACTTATTGCTATAATAAATATCCCCAAAATTTAGAAAAATAAACGATTTTCTTCAGTTTAGGCCAATATGTATTCTTCTACATATTTTTGGTACTAAAAAAAAAACACAATTAGCGTACATTGATAAGTTTGCGCAAAAGACATTGTGGCCGCCGGCAATTCACAGGTCCCTTTATACTCCTGGATACATGTATAGAGCCATGGCAGGTCCTTTTATACGCCTATATGCATGTATAGAGCCATGACAGGCCCTCTTTATACATCTATAGATCCATGACAGGCCCTCGTTATACTCCTTTATACATGTATAGAGCCATGACGGGTCCTCTTTATACACCTATATACATTTAAGGAGCCATGGCAGGTCCTCTTGATATTCCTTTACATGTAAAGAGTAATGACAGGTCCTCTATATACATGTATAGAGCCATGATAGGTCCTCTTTATACTTCTTTATACATGTATAGAGCCATAACAGGTTCTCTTTATACATGTATAGAGCCATGACAGGCCCTCGTATTACTCCTTTATACATGTATAGAGCCACGACTGGTCCTCTTGATATTCCGTTTCATGTAAAGAGTAATGACAGGTCCTCTATATGCATGTATAGAGGCATGACAGGTCCTCTTTATACATCTATAGAGCCATGACAGGCCCTCGTTATACTCCTTTATACATGTATAGAGCCATGACAGGTCCTCTTTATACTACATGTATAGAGCCATGACAGGTCCTCTTTATACTTCTTTATACATGTATAGAGCCACGACAGGTCCTCTTTATACTCCTATATACATTTATAGAGCCATGACAGGTCCTCTTTATACTCCTATACATCTATAGAGCCATGACAGGCCCTCGTTATACTCCTTTATACATGTATAGAGCCATGACAGGTCCTCTTTATACTTCTTTATACATGTATAGAGCCATGACAGGCCCTCGTTATACTTCTTTATACATGTATAGAGCCACGACAGGTCCTCTTTATACTCCTATATACATTTATAGAGCCACGACAGGTCCTCTTTATACTCCTATATACATTTATAGAGCCATGACAGGTCCTCTTTATACTCCTATACATGTATAGAGCCATGACGGGTCCCCTTTAGTTATCATGATATAAAATTATGAATGTGGGGGCCTTTTGGTTGGCGTGATTTTTTTTCGGGGGGGGGGGGGCAGCATTTCATTCTTGGTCCCAGGCAGCACAATGTCTTGGACCGGCACTGATTCAGGTGCTATTCCAATTGAAAGCTGGTTAAAGGATAACAGTGCTGACATTTTTTCATGCATGGCCTCCAATCTGGTATCTACAGTATATACAAACGGCCCAAGCCTTGACAAAGATAAAGCCTGATAGTCTGGCTGCAGAGAACGTCTAGTAGGGTTTATTTAACCACTTGCCGACCTCCTCATGTAAATATACGTCAGCAGAATGGCACGGACAGGCACATGCACGTACCCGTACGTCCTCTGCTTGACGTGGGTCGGGGGTCCGATCGGGACCCCCCCCCCCCGGTACATGCGGAGGTCGGTAAGCCTCGGGGAGCGATCCGGGACGACGGCGCGGCTATTTGTTTTTAGCCGTCCCGTCGCGATCGCTCCCCGGAGCTGAAGAACGGGGATAGCCGTATGTAAACACTGCTTCCCCGTGCTTCACTATGGCGGCGCATCGATCGAGTGATCCCTTTTATTAGGGAGACTCGATCGATAATGACAGCCACACCCCCCATAAGTTGTAAACACACACCAAGTGAACACTAAATGTTACAGCGCCCCCTTGTGTTTAACTCCCAAACTGCAACTGTCATTTTCACAATAAACAATGCAATTTAAATGCATTTTTTGCTGTGAAAATGACAATGGTCCCAAAAATGTGTCAAAATTGTCCGAAGTGTCCGCCATAATGTCGCAGTCGCGAAAAAAATCGCTGATCGCCGCCATTAGTAGTAAATAAAAAATAAAAATGCAATAAAACTATCCCCTATTTTGTAAACGCTATAAATTTTGCGCAAACCAACCGATAAACGCTTATTGCGATTTTTTTTTACCAAAAATAGGTAGAAGAATACGTATCGGCCTAAACTGAGGGAAAAAAATTGTTTTATATATGTTTTTGGGGGATATTTATTATAGCAAAAAGTAAAAAAATATTGCATTTTTTTCAAAATTGTCGCTCTATTTTTGTTTATAGCGCAAAAACTAAAAACCGCAGATGTGATCAAATACCACCAAAAGAAAGCTCTATTTGTGGGGAAAAAAAGGACGCCAATTTTGTTTGGGAGCCACGTCGCACGACCGCGCAATTGTCTGTTAAAGCGACGCAGTCCCGAACTGTAAAAAACACCTTGGGTCTTTAGGCAGCATATTGGTCCGGGGCTTAAGTGGCTATATGCCTCAACCATAGGGATCCAGAAACCAGGACAGGAATATACTGTAAGTGCCCCCTCCATGACACCTTTTCAGTCTACAACATACCCGCCATTGAGAGAAGACCGACAATTTATCGATTGCTCCATTCCAGCCATTGGATCCGAAGTATTCATTTGAACAGATTGCGCAGTCCGGATCCTTCTCCCACGCCCAATAGGCAAGACCAAAGTTCTCATTCTTTGTGCACTTTTGCATTTGCCTCTCCATATGAAGTAACCAAAGGCGATGCCAGCCTAGAAAACCTGTACTCCCATGAGCATAGTTGAGCCTATTCGTTTCCTCGCCGTTAGAAATAAAAGGTACCGTAGCATAGTAATGACTAAAAGCAGCCACATCATAGAAGGAGGCATCCATGAATCCAAAGGACCTCTCGCGGAAACGGTCGCTGCTTCTCAGAATGACGCAATCTGGGTCGATTTGGGTTTTGCAGTAATGAAGTGACATGAGATACGATTTTAGTGCAGTCTCGTTCTTCTTCAGTATGTCCTCTCTGACGACCGTGTGCGGTTTGTCGCACCTATCCCCAGTCCAGCCGAAATTGCATTCGCCGCAGTTGTGACCCATGAAGTTCGCTTTGCATTGGCAGGTGTAGTTAAAAAAGAAAGCAGGAAATCTATCGCGTTCATCGAGTCGAATATCCTTGGGAGGCTCGGTTCTGCTGGTTCTCACCATCACGCAGTTCCCCCTGAATTCTCCGCTTCCGCACCGCGTGCCATTGAAAAACGGGCAACAGGGTACTGGAAAGTCTCGAACCCCTTCAACACATTCTCTCGGGAATGGACACATGCAGTCTACAGCTGCCACATATAGCAGGAGTAAGGTGCTGATGAACATTGGCTTCTTCATGTTGTTCGAGTGAAAGATCTGCAGGGAGAAAAAAAAAAAAGATTGTCTTTGGTTATAGGAGGGTTATGGCAAGGGTTAGGCTCGGTATTACGGTGATTATGGCTTCTGCCAGGGTTGAAATTATTTTGGAATTTTGGCTATAGAATTAGCCTAGGCTTGGGTTATATTGGGGTTATAAATAGTGTTAAGGCTAGAGTGTTATTAGGAGCTTTATTAGTATTATGGTTAGTGTTGGGTTTTATTCGGATAAGTGTTAGGCCTTGTACACACGACCAGACATGTCCGATGAAAACGGTCCACGGACCGTTTTCATCGGACATGTCTGCTGGGATCTTTTGGTCTGATGTGTGTACACACCATCAGACCAAAATCCCCGCGGACAGAGAATATGGTGACGTAGAAGACACCGACGTTCTCTAAGGCCTCGTGCACACGACCGAACATGTCTGCTGAAACTGGTCCGCGGACATGTCCGACCGTGTGTACGGCCTAGTGGACCGGATTCATGGGCTAGCGGACAGGTTTCCAGCGGACAAATGTTTCTTAGCATGCTAAGAAACATGTCCGCTGGAAGCCTGTCCGTCGGACATGTCCGATGAATAGTACGACTCATCGGACATGTCCTCTGGCCTGAGAACCCGCGCATGGCGTCGAAGTGATTCGACGCATGCGTGGAAGCATTGAACTTCCGGGTTCGTGCACGTTGCCACGTCATCGTCGCCGCCACGTCACCGCGTATTCTGTCCGCGGGGATTTTGGTCTGATGGTGTGTACACACATCAGACCAAAATCTGCTAGCAGACATGTCCGATGAAAACTAACATGTCTGATCATGTGTACAAGGCCTAACACGCGAGTTCAATGCTTCCACGCATGCGTCAAATCAATTCGACGCATGCGCAGGATTTCGGTCCCCCGGTTAGACGTACTAACCAGCGGACATGTCCGACGGACAGCTTTCCAGCGGACATGTTACTTAGCATGCTAAGAAACTTTTGTCTGCTGGAAACCTGTCCGCTAGGCCGGAAAACTGTCCGGTAGGCCGTACACACGACCGAACATGTCAGCAGACATGTTCGGTCGTCTGTACAGCCGAGCGGACAGGATTCCAGCGTACATTTGCCCGCCAGACCGTTTTCGAGCGGGCAAATGTTTCTAAACTTGCTTAGAAACATGCCTGCTGGAATCCTGTCCGTCGGACATGTTCAGTCGTCTGTACAGACTTACCGTACATGTCCGAGCGGCCGACATCCCTCGCATGCGTCGAATGACTTTGACGCATGCGTGGAAGCATTGAACTGCCAGGGCCGCGGCGCCGCGTATAGTGTACGCGCGGATTTCTGTATGATGGTGTGTACAGCCATCATACAGAAATCTCCGGGCGGGCATGTCCGCTGAAAACGGTCCAGCGGACCGTTTTCATCGTACATGTTTTCCCGTCTGTACGAGGCCTAAGGCCCCGTACTCACGACCAAACATGTCTGCTGAAACTGGTCCGCAGACCAGTTTCAGCAGACATGTTTGGCCGTGTGTTGGCCCGAGCGGACCATTTTCGGGCGGAGCGGACAGGTTTCCAGCGGACAACTGTTTCCTGGACTTGCTTTAAAACAGTCCGCTGGAAACCTGTCCGCCCGGACATGTACGGTCGTCTGTACAGACCTACCGTACATGTCCTGCCGCCCGCATCCTTCGCATGCGTTGAATGACTTCGACGCATGCGTGGAAGCATTTTAAAGGCAGGCCGCCCACGTCGCCGCGTCATTGTCGCGGCGACACCGCGTCATCGACGCGGCGACACCGCGGACACGCCCCGCGTAATGTTTACGCGCGGGCTTCTGTTCGATGGTGTGTATAGCCATCGAACAGAAGTCCCCGGGCAGTCCCCGGCCAGACATGTCCGATGGAAACGGTCTGCAGACCGTTTTCATCGGACATGTCCTGCCGTGAGTACTCGGCCTAAGAGTTAGGGTTTATTAGGATTATGGTTAGTGTTGGGGTTTTATTAGGATTAGTATTAGTGTTGGGGCTTTATTAGGATTATGGTTAGTGTTGGGGTTTTATTAGGATTAGTATTAGTGTTGGGGCTTTATTAGGATTATGGTTAGTGTTGGGGCTTTATTAGGATTATGGTTAGTGTTGGGGTTTTATTAGGATTAGTATTAGTGTTGGGGCTTTATTAGGATTATGGTTAGTGTTAGAACTTTATTAGGATTATGGTTAGTGTTAGGGTTAGAGCTTTACGAGTATTATGGTTAGTATTAGAACTTTATTAGAATTATGGTTAGAGTTTGGGTTTTATTGGGATTAGTGTAAGGCCTTGTACACACGAGAGGATTTCCGCTGGAAACGGTCCGCCGGACCGTTTCCAGCGGATAAATCCTCTGGCGGATTTTGATCTGATGGCTGTACACACCATTAGATCAAAATCCCCGCGGAATACATCCGCGGTGGCGTGGCCGCGACGATGACGCGGCGACGTGCGCGACCCTGGAAGGTAACTACTTCCACGCATGCGACGAATCATTACGACGCATGCGAGGGATGGGATCGGACGGACTTATCCGTTGAGTCTGTACAGACGACCGGATAAGTCCAGCGGACAGGATTCCAGCGGATAGATTTCTTAGAATGCTAAGAAATTTTTATCTGCTGAAAATCCGTCGGCTGGATTTTTATCCGCCTGAAAATGTCCGCTAGGCCGTACACACGACCGGATCTATCTGCTGGAACTGATCCGCGGATCAATCCCAGCGGATCGATCCGGTCGTGTATACGGGGCCTTAGAGTTAGGGTTACAGTAGAGTTTTATTAGGATTATGGTTAGTGTTGGGGTTTTGAAGGATAGAAAGTCTGTTGCGCTACTGCGAGTAATAGAATGTGAATCAAGTAAACATAAATGTATAATTATATAGATTCAATTACCAAAGCTGCTATATCTAAAGGTGCACAAAACCGCTGACATGTAGATATATAAAAAATGATAAGCGCTAAAGTGATGGTGCAAAAAAACACATCTAAATAAATAAATAAATAAATAAATAAATAAATCCACAACCACCACGCTTGCACTGAACGTGACAGGATGGACTAAATAGCCCAAAACGTGGAGATGGCTTCTCCACTATATGAATAAAAAACCTAGTGATCAAGATAAACGTGAATATGACACTGAATAATGGAGTCCATAAATGGATGATCAAAGGGAGCAGAAAAATGGATGGATCTTCTAGATGTGTTACAAGAATCCAATAGCCGTTCTCATATTGCCCTTACCTTCATCCGATGGTGTATGTGCATATAGGGCAAGTGGTCCCTTCTCCTGCTGAATCAGCACCGCCACTCCTCATTAAATTCTAACGCCGCGTAAATTCAAAGCTGCGCCGGCGTATCTTCTTTCTGTATTCAGAAAGCAAGATACGCCGGAATTATGCTAAGATCCGACTGGCGTAAGTCTCTTAAACCATCGTATCTTAGGGTGCATACTTACGCTGGCCGCTAGGTGGCGCTTCCGTCGTTTTCGTCGTAGAATATGCAAATGACCTAGATACGCCGATTCACGAACGTACGCGCGGATTTTTTTTACGCCGTTTGCGTATTTGCGATACGTTACGCCGCGCCGACAGATACTGCATTGTATCTGAATCCGGACCTTCATGTCTCATTTCAGACTAACATTGCTGCTCCTGAGTGGATAAAAATACTCCACGAAACGCGTCGAGCCATTGTACATGACTATGTATTTCTGTTCATTCATATGGATGGTTGGACATCCTCACGGTCATTGAGAATTGTATGCAATGTGAAGTTTGGCATGTGGTATAACATATACTCCTATCCACTGCCATGTAGTATCACGTTCCTATGTATATAGATTGATTTTATGTTGATGTTGTGTATTTCATTGTATGAATTTGTATTATGATTTACATATAATACACCACCTTTTGGCCCCCTACTTGCTGACTGCGTGTCTCATTTAAAGTCCCGCCCTGTTCTCCTTTTCTCATGCAATCGGGATGGAGGCTTGAGACCTACGCTCCTTGCCTCACTCAATTCCAGAATTAGGGCGCAGTCAGGTGACCCCTAGCAATTGGCCAAGGCAACTATCACTAAACTTCAAGCAAATAAACATCAGGGTGCTATATAGAATAGAAAATAAAGGAATACAATAAAAAATAGAATAGAATAAAATTGAAAATATAATAGAAAGGATATAATAGAAAGGAATCGAATAGAAAATAAAAGAATAGAATAGAAAAAAACAATAGAATAGAATACCAATGGACACTATTCTGTACTACTTCTCTTGGACCTCTCTGCTGCCTTTGCATGAGTGTATCTTATTGTTGCCAGCTGCCGCTGGTCTATTCAGATAGCCGGACATTGGGCGCCGGTTACCTGAATAACGGCAGCTGGTTGGCTGAGCGGAAGTGCCTATCAGAGCCAGCGGCTCTGATAGGCTTTCCGAGTACAACCCTCGGCTCCCGGATGTCTATCCTCGAAACGCACGGGGGGTGCGTTCCTTGGATAAGACTGACGGCCGTCTCAGCCAATCAGATCTGCCTATTCTGGTTATCGGTAACCTGATTGGCTGAAGCGTCATTGAGGGTGGGAGAAGACATCAAGGGACGTGGAAGCAGAAAGGTAAGTGCATTTTACAGGGCACAGCGGCGACAATGGGCACAGCGGCGACAAAGGGCACAGTGACGGCAAAGGGCACAGTGGTGACAATGGGCACAGTGGCAACAATTAAACGGCACAGTGACATGCACAGTGGCATCAATGTGCAAAGTGGCAACAATTAAGAGGGCACAGTGACATGCACATTGGTGACAAAGGGCACAGTGACGACAAAGGGAACAGTGGTGACAATGGGCACAGTGGCAACAATTAAAGGGCACAGTGACATGCACAGTGGCAACAATGGGCACAGTGGTGACAATGGCCACAGTGGCAAAAATTAAAGGGCACAGTGACATGCACAGTGGTGACAATGGGCAAAGTGGCAACAATTAAAGGGCACAGTGGCGACAATTGTGGGGCACAGTGGCTGCGTTTGATGGCATGGCACAGTGGTGACAATTTATGGCACAGTGGCTGCGTTTGATGGCATGGCACAGTGGCTGCGTTTGATGGCATGGCACAGTGGCTGCGTTTGATGGCATGGCACAGTGGCTGCGTTTGATGGCATGGCACAGTGGTGCGAATTGATGGCACAGTGGCTGTGTTTGATGGCATGGCACAGTGGTGCGAATTGATGGCACAGTGGCTGTGTTTGATGGCATGGCACAGTGGTGCGAATTGATGGCACAGTTGCTGTGTTTGATGGCATGGCACAGTGGTGCGAATTGATGGCACAGTGGCTGTGTTTGATGGCATGGCACAGTGGTGCGAATTGATGGCACAGTTGCTGTGTTTGATGGCATGGCACAGTGGTGCGAATTGATGGCACAGTTGCTGTGTTTGATGGCATGGCACAGTGGTGCGAATTGATGGCACAGTGGCTGTGTTTGATGGCACAGTGGTGACAATTGATGGCACAGTGGCTGCATTTGATGGGCACGGTGAGGCTGTAATTTTTTTTTTTTTGCACATTCCTGGATGTTTATCATAATATGGGGGGTGATCCACAGTTGTGAGAGGTAATGTATGTCACTCGAAGCAAGGGGACGGAAAGGACCTATTATTTAGACGGGTTTTTATCTGGAAGTTCGTTTTATTTCACTGAACAATAAAAGAGGATTGTGAAAAAAATGGTAGTGACAAAAGGCCTTCTATGAACCACCCCCACTGCGCTCAACTGGAGATAAATGAATAGATAATGGTGATGTATAGCTACTGCTATTAACGAAAATATAAATGTGACAAATGATACCTATAATGACTCCTAAATGTGTAGTATGTCAATATGAGTGAACAAAGCAGCGCATGTGAAGAAATCTTAATCACATTAAACAGTTTAAATAAATAAATAAATAAAGTGATGCCACCTTAATGTGAAAGAAATCGGTGCAACAGAAAAAAAAGCTGCACAAAAAGAAATATATAAAGAAATATATAAAGAAATATATAAAGAAATATATAAAGTCTATGAGTCCACAAAACTTGGTGAGTCCAAATAAAACTGTGATTAGTAAGTGATCTTATCACAAAAGAAATCTTCTTATATTCTTCCACCACACCACAAGTGTTGAAGGTGAATCCTCCACCCTTATAGACTGCGCACTCACCGCAACAATTTGCCTCACACTCTCGTGTTTTGGCAAAATGAGTAAAAAATAGGATCCCTAGGATCAAACAGGTAGGTATCCGTTTCCAGGCAGTGCGTTCCAGGGAGGTTTTCACATGGATAAAGGAAAAAAAAGTGCACAATAGTGTAATATAGTAAAAGCAATTTTAACCACTTCCGGACCGCCGCATGTAGATATACGTCGGCAGAATGGCACGTACAGGCACATCAACGTACATGTACGTGCCTGCCTGGACGTGGGTCGGGGGTCCGATCGGGACTAGGGTGACCACATTTCCAAACTACTATTCAGGGACACCCCCCCTTCCCAAAAATCAGCTTGTGATTGGACACAAAAGGCGGGATTTATGATTTTTCCAATCACAAGCAGGGGGCGGGGACTGTGCCCCTCCAGGCATTCCCGGCCAGGACAAGTACTGTCAGTAAGTAAAGTGGTGATGTGGCGGTCATCAGATTGGCCCTGGAGGGTGTCTGTGTCAGTTTTATTCCGGGACACTGTATTGTCCTGGAATTAATGTGCCCGGGACAGACCTGCAAAATGCGGGACTGTCCCGGGCAATCCGGGACACGTGGTCACCCTAATCGGGACCCCCCCCCGCTACACGCGGCGGTCGGGTTCCCGCGGGGAGCGATCCGGGACGACGGCGCGGCTGTTCGTTTATAGCGGCTCCGTCGCGATCGCTCCCCGGAGCTGAAGAACGGAGAGAGCCGTATGTAAACACGGCTTCCCCGTGCTTCACTATGGCGGCTGCATCGATCGAGTGATCCCTTTTATAGGGAGACTCGATCGATGACGTCAGTCCTACAGCCACACCCCCATAAGTTGTAAACACACATTAGGTGAACCCTAACTCCTACAGTGCCCCCTGTGGTTAACTCCCAAACTGCAACTGTCATTTTCACAATAAAGAATGCAATTTAAATGCACTTTTTGCTGTGAAAATGACAATGGTCCCAAAAATGTGTCAAAATTGTCCGAAGTGTCCGCCATAATGTCGCAGTCACGAAAAAAAATCGCTGATCGCCGCCATTAGTAGTAAAAAAAAATAATTAATAAAAATGCAATAAAACTATCTCCTATTTTGTGAACGCTATAAATTTTGCGCAAACCAATCGATAAACGCTTATTGCGATTTTTTTTACCAAAAATAGGCAGAAGAATACGTATCGGCCTAAACTGAGGAAAACAAATGTTTTTTTATATGTTTTTGGGGGATATTTATTATAGCAAAAAGTAAAAAATATTGCATTTTTTTCAAAATTGTGGCTCTATTTTTGTTTATAGCGCAAAAAATAAAAACCGCAGAGGTGATCAAATACCACCAAAAGAAAGCTCTATTTGTGGGGGGAAAAGGACGCCAATTTTGTTTGGGAGCCACGTCGCACGACCGCGCAATTGTCTGTTAAAGCGACGCAGTCCCGAACTGTAAAAACACCTTGGGTCTTTAGGCAGCATGTTGGTCCGGTCCTTAAGTGGTTAATTAAACAAGTTCCATAGCCAAACCAATTCAGGGTAGACTTGTAAAAAGTGACTTAATTGCCAATTTCCGACATGTTTCGGCGTATAGACTTAATCATGGAAGTTTTTTGTTCATCACCTTGATTTACGTTGGGATTTATTCACTGCCTGATTTTCATAAGATCACTTACTAATCACAGTTTTATTTGGACTCACCAAGTTTTGTGGACTCATAGACTTTATATATTTCTTTATATATTTCTTTATATATTTCTTTATATATTTCTTTATATATTTCCTTATATATTTCTTTATATATTTCTTTATATATTTCTTTATATATTTCTTTATATATTTCCTTATATATTTCTTTATATATTTCTTTATATATTTCTTTATATATTTCTTTATATATTTCTTTATATATTTCTTTATATATTTCCTTATATATTTCTTTATATATTTCTTTATATATTTCTTTATATATTTCTTTATATATTTCTTTATATATTTCCTTATATATTTCTTTATATATTTCTTTATATATTTCTTTGTGTGCAGCTTTTTTTCTGTTGCACTGATTTCTTTCACATTAAGGTGGCATCACTTTATTTATTTATTTATTTAAACTGTTTAATGTGATTAAGATTTCTTCACATGCGCTGCTTTGTTCACTCATATTGACATACTACACATTCAGGTGTCATTATAGGTATCATTTGTCACAATAAAAGAGGATTGCTCAGAGCTGGATTAACTCTGTGTGGCAAGACTGGGCACAGATGATAGGAAATCTTATACTCTACATTGTGACAGCAAAAAAAAAAAATATACACAATATATATACACACACACACAATATATATACACACACACACAATATATATACACACACACACACACACAATATATATACACACACACACAATATATATATACACACACAATATATATACACACACACAATATATATACACACACACAATATATATACACACACACAATATATATACATACACACACACACACAATATATATACACACACACACAATATATATACACACACACACACACAATATATATACACACACAATATATATACACACAATATATATACACACACACAATATATATACACACACACACACAATATATATACACACACACACAATATATACACACACACACACACACAATATATATACACACACACAATATATATACACACACACACACAATATATATATACACACACACAATATATATACACACACACACACAATATATATACACACACACACACACACAATATATATACACACACACACAATATATATATACACACACACAATATATATACACACACACACAATATATATATACACACACACAATATATATACACACACACACACAATATATATATACACACACACACACACACAATATATATACACACACACACACACACACACACAATATATATACACACACACACACACAATATATATACACACACACACACACAATATATATACACACACACACACACACAATATATATACACACACACACACAATATATATACACACACACACACAGTATATAAATGGGTAACTTTAGATTACTGTGCATTTAAAGAGAACACTGATATAGAACCCCTTTCATTTGTGAGTAGATATATTGGGATTCATTTACTAAAGGCAAAAAGACTGTGCACTCTGCAAGTGCAGTTGCTCCAGAGCTTAGTACATGAGGGGAAGCTCTGCTGACTTCCATCATCCAATCATGTGCAACCATTAGAGTTCCACCTTACATCAGGGTCCCCATGAGAATCTCCCCCTACGACAACGTTCCCATCGGATTACCTCTTACCTCAAGGTCTCAATCAAAGTCCTCCCTTACATCAGGCTCCCCATCAGCATCCCCCTTTCATTAGATTCCCCACCAGAGTTCCCCCTTACATCAGAGCCCCCACCAGAGTTCCCCCTTACATCAGAGCCTCCACCAGAGTTCCCCCTTACATCAGAGCCTCCACCAGAGTTCCCCTTTACATCAGAGCCCCCACCAGAGTTCCCTCTTACATCAGAGCCCCCACCAGAGTCCCCCCTTACATCAGAGCCTCCACCAGAGTTCCCCCTTACATCAGATCCTCCACCAGAGTTCCCCCTTACATCAGATCCCCCACCAGAGTTCCCCCTTGCATCAGAGCCCCCACCAGAGTTCCCCCTTGCATCAGAGCCCCCACCAGAGTTCCCTCTTACATCAGAGCCCCCACCAGAGTTCCCCCTTACACCAGACCCCCCACCAGAGTTCCCCCTTACATCAGAGCCTCCACCAGAGTTCCCCCTTACATCAAAGCCCCCACCAGAGTTCCCCCTTACATCAGAGCCTCCACCAGAGTTCCCTCTTACATCAGAACCCCCACCAGAGTTCCCCCTTACATCAGAGCCCCCACCAGAGTTCCCCTTTGCATCAGAGCCCCCACCAGATTTCCCCCTTACATCAGAGCCCCCACCAGAGTCCCCCTTACATCAGAGCCTCCACCAGAGTTCCCCCTTACATCAGATCCTCCACCAGAGTTCCCCCTTACATCAAAGCCCCCACCAGAGTTCCCCCTTACATCAGAGCCCCCACCAGAGTTCCCCCTTACATTAGAGCCCCCACCAGAGTTCTCCCTTACATCAAAGCCCCCACCAGAGTTCCCCCTTACATCAGAGCCCCCACCAGAGTTCCCCCTTACATCAAAGCCCCCCACTAGAGTTCCCCCTTACATCAGAGCCCCCACCAGAGTCCCCCCTTACATCAGAGCCTCCACCAGAGTTCCCCCTTACATCAAAGCCCCCCACTAGAGTTCCCTCTTACATCAGAGCCCCCACCAGAGTTCCCCCTTACATCAGCGCCCCCACCAGAGTTCCCCCTTACATCAGCGCCCCCACCAGAGTTCCCCCTTACATCAGAGCCTCCACCAGAGTTCCCCCTTACATCAGAGCCTCCACCAGAGTTCCCCCTTACATCAGAGCCCCCACCAGAGTTCCCCCTTACATCAGAGCCTCTAACCGGAGTTCCCCCTTACATCAGAGCCTCCACCAGAGTTCCCCCTTACATCAGAGCCTCCACCAGAGTTCCCCTTTACATCAGGCTCCCCATCAGCATTCCCTTTTCATTAGATTCCTCACAGGAGTTCCCCCTTACATCATAGCCCCTGCCAGAGTTTACAGAGTTTAAGAACGTGGGCTGGATGCGAGAGGTGGGTCAGCAGGATGAGTGTGCCAGGACAGGTAGATGTGTCTCTCCTCCATGCTTCCTTTCACCTCTCTGCATATCGTAGATGAGAAGAGGGTGCAGCGGTGGAGCAGAAGGGGTTTAGAGGTGGGGCAGAAGAGCAGGGAGTACATCGGTAGGGCAGATGAGCAGGGGGGACAGTGATTGGGCAGATGTGCAGGGGGGACAGTGGTGGGGCAGATGTGCAGAGGGGACAGTGGTGGGGCAGATGTGCAGGGGGACAGTGGTGGGGAAGATGTGCAGGGGGGACAGTGGTGGGGCAGATGTGCAGGGGGGACAGTGGTGGGGCAGATGTGCAGAGGGGACAGTGGTGGGGCAGATGTGCAGAGGGGACAGTGGTGGGGCAGATGTGCAGGGGGGACAGTGGTGGGGCAGATGTGCAGAGGGGACAGTGGTGGGGCAGATGTGCAGGGGGGACAGTGGTGGGGCAGATGTGCAGGGGGGACAGTGGTGGGGCAGATGTGCAGGGGGGACAGTGGTGGGGCAGATGTGCAGGGGGACAGTGGTGGGGCAGATGTGCAGGGGGGACAGTGGTGGGGCAGATGTGCAGGGGGGACAGTGGTGGGGCAGATGTGCAGGGGGGACAGTGGTGGGGCAGATGTGCAGGGGGGACAGTGGTGGGGCAGATGTGCAGGGGGGACAGTGGTGGGGCAGATGTGCAGGGGGGACAGTGGTGGGGCAGATGTGCAGGGGGGACAGTGGTGGGGCAGATGTGCAGGGGGGACAGTGGTGGGGCAGATGTGCAGGGGGACAGTGGTGGGGAAGATGTGCAGGGGGACAGTGGTGGGGAAGATGTGCAGGGGGGACAGTGATCTGAGGCATGAGTGTGCAGGATGTTAATTTCTAACTAGTACTCAAGTAATTTACAGCATTTACTTTATATAAAAAATCCTTTTGGTGAGTGAGAGTGTGAAGTTGAATTTTTATTTGTTATAAAATCGGCGCGCTCAATTTCTTTGAAAACATTTTTCGGCACGCTGCGCTCAAAAGTTTGCCCACCCCTGATTCTAGTTCATTATAATCACCTAGATGCGCTCTCAGTGTTCTAATGAGAAAAGCCCCATTCATGTGTATCATATATACAGGAGTAGATTGTATAAAAAGGGATGTTAGCAGTTACATTTTTAAAAATGTAATAATATCCTCTCTTAGCTTGAAAAAAAAGAAAACTAACGCAGCCATCACATTTGTAACCTATTGATACTTATCAAAGCGTTCTAATCTGTATCATTAATGGTAACATACCTCCACCCCTGCAGAAGTCTCTGGAGCCTCGGAGGGTCTGGTGGTGAGGTTGGTCCTGGTGCCTGAGTGGGCAAGTGTCTTGCTTCATGTGGAGCCTTCTCCATATATACGGTGTGATTGACGCTTCAGCCAGAGAGGCGGTTCCAGGAAAGCCACATAGGCAAATTAAATAATCGGGAGAAAGAAATAATGTCAGTAATATTTAAATGAATCTTGCATGATCAGGATGTTTCCCTGTTGACTGCTTATGCGTGTGTGCATTGCTTTCCAGAATACAGAGGGAGCCAAGAAGTTGTATCGAGCCAATTTGTTTTTGAGAAACATCTAAATTCTACATGACAGTTTAGACCCAGGGGGCCAGATTCACATAGAATCCGCGGCGGCGTCGCATAAGCCATTTACACTACGCCGCCACAATTTACTGGAGCAAGTGCCGTATTCTCCAAGCACTTGCTCCGTAGTTTGCGGCGGCGGAGTGTAAATGGCCCGGCGTATGGCCGCGTAATTCAAAGGGGGCGGCTTGTATTTAAATTAAGCGCGCCCCCGCGCCGATCGAACTGCGCATGCGCCGGCCGTAAAAATAGCCCAGTGCGCATGCTCCAGCTCACGACGGAAGACGTCAATGAAGCCGATGTGAGCGTCATTGACGTAAAGTCCTATTCGCGAACGACTTAGTAAAACGACGTAAACGACGGAAAAAGACGACGCTGACCCGACGCCATACTTAACATGGCATACGGCGGACTGACATAAGGTTACCCCTCATATAGCAGGGGTAACCTTACGCTTACGGAAACGACGTAAACGACGACGAGGCGGCGCAAAAACGTTCGGGAATCGGCGTATCAAGCTCATTTGCATAGACAAATGACAAATCGTCGTAAATGCCATCTAGCCGCCAGCGTGGAATTACATCTAAGATCCGACGGTGTAAGTGACTTACACCTGTCGGATCTACGCCGTATATATGTGTAAATGATTCTAGGCAGGGCCGGACTTACCATTGGTCTTGACTGGGCTCAAGCCCATGGGCCCCGCCCAATAGGGGGCCCCCTAAAAAAACATATATATATATTTTTTTTTTTTTTTTTTTTAGGGGTCCGGAGGTCCCCAGGGGCCCAAAGGCCCCCAGGGCCCTGGACGGCAAGCCCCCCTTTTTTTATTTATTTTTTATAAAAAAAATGTTTTTTTATATATATATATATATATATATATATATATATTATTACTATTATTATTATTAAAGGGCCCAGGGGTCTCCAGGGCCCCCGGATGGCAACCCACCTTTTTTTTTTCTTTATAAAAAAATTTAAATTTTTTTTATATACATATTTTTTTATTAAAGGGCTCAGAGGTCCCCAGAGCCCCATGTGGCAACCCTACCCCCTTTTTTTTATTTTTTATAAATGTTTATTTTTTAATTTTTGTTTATATTTTTTATTAAAAGGCCCAGAGGTCCCCAGGGGCCCAGAGGCAACCTCCCTTTTTTTATGTATTTTTTATAAATGTTTATTTTTTTTTATTAAAGGGCCCAGAGGTTTATTTTTTATCTTTATTATTAAAGTAAGGGCCCAGAGGTCCCCATGGCCTCGGATGGCTACCCCCCTTTTTATATATATATATATATATTTATATATATATTTTTTTTTTTTCTTTATTGCTTCTCAATTTGCGGCAGCCCCCCCCCGCTTCTCAATTTCAGGCGGCAGCACCCCCCCGCCCCGGTTCTCAGCTGTGTAACGGGCCCCAAAATTCCTGATGGCGGCCCTGCGCATACCTCCCAACATGCACGGATTCTGTGGGACTTTCCCGCACAGACAGCTTCTTCCCGCAGTCCCGCAAAAGGATTAGTTTTCCCGCACTGCAAGAGGAGGCAGCACGGAAGCAGGAGGAACCGGAGCGGTGTGTGGAGGACTGTGGCTGCTGAAGGGAAGAAAGCCGACAACATACGCTAATGACAGTATGAGGCCCCGGCTGTTGGCACAGGTGAGAGGCACTCCCCCCCCCCGCTCAACAACTCTTTAATGCGCCCCCCGCTCAACAACTGCAATTCGCCCCCCCCCCCCGCTCAACAACTTCGATCCCCCCAAATTCTCGGCTCCAGGGGGCCCCTTCAACACTCAAGCCCAGGGCCCCCCACCACCCTAAGTCCTGCCCTGATTCTAGGAATCAGACGCATTGATACCCGGGGCCAAAAACAGAGATACGACGGTGTATCTTGAGATACACCGTCGTATCTCGAGATACACCGTCATATCTCTTTTGAGAATCTGGCCCAGGGTAAGTAAAATGTCCAGCAATAGCCCAGAGTCACGGCTGGTCTCCGTGTTTCTGAGAAAAAAGAGTTGTGGGAAAGAATGAAGAGACGGTGACCATATTGGTTCTGAAGCTTTACCCCACCATACAGTAACCATGTTAGGAGTACCGTATTTGCCGGCGTATAAGACGACCCCCTAATTTTCCAGCTAAAATGCTGGTTTTGGGATATACTCATCGTATAAGATGACCCCTCACTGTGCCATTATACATGCCTCACTGTGCCATTATACATGCCTCACTGTGCCAGTATGTCTGCCTCACTGTGCCATTATGCCTGCCTCACTGTGCCAGTATGCCTGCCTCACTGTGCCAGTATGCCTGCCTCACTCTGCCATTATACCTGCCTCACTGTGCCAGTATGCCTGCCTCACTGTGCCAGTATGCCTGCCTCGACGATCTTCCTGCCTTCTCCTGTTTGCATAGTTTCTCAGGCTGCGGGCGTCCATTATTCAAAAGCCGCGCCTCCTCCTCAGGCTGTTTCCCGTGATAGGCGGAACACTAATTTTCCCAGCCGAGCCTCTGTTCAGTGTTCCGCCTATCGTGGATGTCCTCTCGTCCGAGGCCGAGGATGAGAAGGCATCCGTGATAGGCGGAACACTGAACAGAGGCTCGGCTGGGAAAATTAGTGCTCCGCTTATCGCGGAACAGTCTGAGGAGGAGGCACGGCTTTTGAATAATGGATGGCCGCCGTCTGAGAGACAGGTACCCGGCGTATAAGATGACCCCTGACTTTTGGGGCATGATTTTAGATGCAAAAAGTCGTCTTATACACCGGAAAATACGGTAATAGGTGATTATCGAACACATGTGTACATGGCAGCCATATTAATTCATCCAGCTCCTTGGAGCCAACATTCACAAAATGATGTACACACCAAATATTCTGTGTCAATTTGAGACATAGAGACGGCAACTATGTTGGTTCAGCAACTTTATTCAACCCTTCAGTAACCATGTTAGGAGTAACGGGTGACTATAGGAAATGCAAATGTGGCAACCATAATGGTCCAGATGTAAGGCTTCATAAATCTATTTACTCAGCTCCTTTGCACCAAAATTCTCAACATTTGATGCACTCACCAACTATTTAGTGATTATTTGACATTGGTATCCACCTGCCTTTGGAAGGAAGACCCAGGGTAAGTAGAGTGCCCAGCAAAAGCTCTGAATCAAAGTTGGACTCCATGGGCCAGATTCAGATAGATTAGCGGATCTTTAGATCCGCGTAATCTATATTTTTTACGATCCGCCGGCGCAATTTTGCGAGGCTAGTGCAGTATTCACAAAGCACTTACCTCGAAAATTGCACCGGCGGATCGTAACTCCCCCGGCGGAATTCAAATTCCGCGGCTAGGGGGAGTGTACAATTTAAATCAGGCGCGTTCCCACGCCGATTTAACTGCGCATGCGCCGCCAGCGATATTTCCCAGTGCGCATGCTCCAAATGACGTCGCTAGGACGTCATTGTTTTCAGCGGCAACGTAAATTCCGGCCATCCGTATTCCCGACCGATTTACGCATACGACGTAAAAATTTGAAACTCGGCGCGGGAACGACGGCCATACTTAACATTAGCTACCCCTCATATAGCAGTGGTAACTATCCGCCGGAAAAAACGACTATCCGCCGAACGCAAACGACGTAAAAAAAAAGCGACGGGCGGGCGTTCATTCTTGAATTGGCGGTTCTCCTCATTTGCATATCCGACGCGTAAAAAAAACGAGGCGACACCTAGCGGCCAGCGGTAGATTGCAGCCTAAGATCCGACGGTGTAAGTCACTTACACCAGTCGGATCTAAGGGAGATCTATGCGTAACTGATTCTTATGAATCAGTCGCATAGATACGACCGGCGGATCTCAGGGATACAACGCCGTATCAGGAGATACGCCTTCGTATCTCTTTGTGAATCTGGCCCCATGTTTTTGAGAAAATGAATTGTGGGAAAGAATGTAGAGACAAAGAGATGGCAACCATGTTGGTTCAGTAACTTTATTCAACCCTTCAGTAACCATGTTAGGAGTAACGGGTGACTATAGGAAATACAAATGTGGCAACCATAATGGTCCAGAAGTAGGGCTTGCTAAACCAATTTATTCAGCTCCTTTGCACCAAAATTCACAACATTTTATGCACTCACCAAATGTTCTGTGCCAATTTAACCATCAAAGCCAGACTATCCATGTTCCTTTTGCAGGAAGGCCCCCGGGCAAGTCGAGTGCCCAGCAATAGCTCTGAATCAAAGTTGGTCTTCATGTAGAGACATAGAGATGGCAACCATGTTGGTTCAGCAACTTTGTTTCGGCCCTACAGTAACCATGTTAGAAGTAACGCATAGGTGTGCGCACAGGGTGTGTAAGGTGTGTCCAGGCACACCCTAATCACCATGTGTGGCACAGAGTCCCCCTATTTCAACCCCTGATTTTTCACCAAAGCCCCGACGAGGCTCCTAACAAAAATTGTAAAAACAAATACAAAAAATAGAATTGTAAAAAAATAAGAAACTACTGACACCATCCACTGCCCTACGGACACCAATTCCTGCCCTATTGACACCATTCACTGCTCTACTGACACCATCAGTGTAAATGCACACACACATATGTGTTTGTTCTTTGAGGTGCACACCCTAATTCCATAGGCTGAGCACACCTATGGAGTAACGGGTGACTATAGGAAATACAAATGTGGCAACTATAATGGTCCAGAAGTAAGGCTTCATAAATCTATTTATTCAGATCCTTTGCACCAAAATTCACAACATTTTATGCACTCACCAAATGTTCTGTGCCAATTTAACCTTGGTATCAAAGCCAGACTATCCACCTTCCTTTTGAAGTAAGACCCTGGGCAAGTCGAGCGCCCAGCAATAGCTCTGAATCAAAGTTGGTCTTCATGTAGCGAAAGATGGAAACCATGTTGGTTCAGCGACTTTATTTGGCCTTACAGTAACCATGTTAGGAGTAACGGGTGACTATAATAAATACAAATGTAATAGTTCAGAAGTAAGAATTGATAAATCATTTTTTTCAGCTCCTTTGCACCAAAATTCACAAAGGTTGATGCATTCACCAAATTTTCTGTGCCAATTTAACTTTGGTATCAAAGCCAGACTATCCACCTGCCTTTGGCGGAAGACCCAGGGCAAGTTGAGTGCCCAGCAATAGCTCTGAATCAAAGTTGGTCTCTATGTAGAGAGATAGAGATGGCAACCATGTTGGTTCAGCGACTTTATTCAACCCTAAAGTAACCATGTTAGGAGTAACGGGTGACTATAGGAAATACAAATGTGGCACTGGCAACCATAATGGTCCATAAGTAAGGCTTCATAAACCAATTTATTCAGCTCCTTTGCACCAAGATTCACAAAATGTGATGCACTCACCAAATGTTCTGTGATAATTTGACATTGGTATCCATCCCAGATTATCCATCTGCCTATTGAAGGAAGACCCAGGGTAAGTAGAGTGCCCAGCAAAAGCTCCATATTTTTGAGAAAAGGAATTGTGGGAAAGAATGTAGAGACAAAGAGATGGCAACCATGTTGGTTCAGCAAATTTATTCAACCCTTCAGTAACCATGTTACGACTATAGGAAATACAAATGTGGCAACTATAATGGTTTAGAAGTAAGGCTTAATAAACCAATTTATTCAGCTCCTTTTGCACCAAAGTTCTCAAAATTTGATGCACTCACCAAATTTTGTGCCAATTTAACCTCCGTATCAAAGCCAGACTATCCACCTTCCTTTTGCAGGACGACTAGCTGCCATAACCCTGGTATCCTCTTCTTTAGCGGACGGTCCGCTTTCAGATAAATGTGGTCTTTGTGGCGGATTCGCTGCAAGATCACTTTCATCGGTAGCGGCGAAGGCGTTCAGATCCTTTTCGGTATGGAGCCGAGTGAGGGGAAGATGGCCAACACTCGGCTCCATACCATTGCAGGGTAGAAGTGATGTCAAAACATCAAGTTTTTTATTATTATTGCATTTTAGTGTAAATATGAGATCTGGGGTCTTTTTGACCCCAGATCTCATATTAAGAGGTTCTGTCATGCTTTTTTCTTTCAATTATAAGGGATATTTACAAGTGTAAAAATTCAAAATAAAAGGTAAAATGAATAATAAAAAAATATATATTTATTTTAATGCGCCCCGTCCCGCATACGTGAGCAGCGCCCGCATATGAAAATGGTGTTTAAACTACACAAGTGAGGTATGGCCGCGATCGTTAGAGCGAGAGAAATAATTCTAGCCCTAGACCTCTTCTGTAACTCAAAACATGCAACCTGTAGAAATGTTTTAAATGACGCCTATGGAGATTTTTAAGGGTAATGCCCTGTACACACGATCGGTTCGTCTGATGAAAACGAACCGATGGATTTTTTCATCAGATATCCGATGAAGCTGACTTTCATCAGTCTTGCCTACACATCATCGGTTAAAAATCCGATTGTGTCAGAACGCGGTGAACGCGGTGACGTAAAACACAACAACATGCTGAGAAAAATGAAGTTTAACCACTTAAGGACTTATTTACATATACGTCGGTACTTTAAAGATGGATATCTTGGTAACGGCAGCAGCTGCTGCCACCCACAACCGAGATATCCATCTTTACTGTGAGCGGTCCTGTAAACGATAACGGTGGTCTCTGCGACGGACTCGCCGCGACATCACCGTTATCGGTGGCGGGAGAGGGCCCCCCCCCCGCCCTCCGCCGCTTACCGGAGCCGTCGGTAGCGGCGGAGGCGATCGGGTCCTGTCCCCTGGTCGGCTGGGATACGAGGGGCAAGATGGCCCCCCATCCGTCCCCATAGCATAGCAGGGCGGAAGTGACGTCAAAACATCACTTCCTCCCGTGCTTCTTAACGCAATATTTTCTAGTTGTCATTTTTTCAATGACAACATTTTTTTTTTTGCATTTAAGTCTAAATATGAGATCTGAAGTCTTTTTGACCCCAGATCTCATATTTAAGAGGACCTGTCATGCTTTTTTCTATTACAAGGGATGTTTACATTCCTTGTAATATGAATAAACGTGATCCATTTTTTTTTTCAGTGTAAAAATTAATAAAATAATAAAAAAAAAAAAGAAGAAAACCCCCCAATTTTTTTTTAAAGCGCCCCGTCCCGACGAGCTTGCACGCAGAGGCGAACGCATACGTGAGTAGCGCCCACATATGAAAACGGTGTTCAAACCACACATGTGAGGTATCGCCGCGATCATTAGAGCGAGAGCAACAATTCTAGCCCTAGACCTCCTCTGTAGCTCAAAAGATGCAACCTATAGAATTTTTTAAACATCGCCTATGGAGATTTTTAAGGGTAAAAGTTTGACGCCATTCCACGAGAGGGCGCAATTTTGAAGCGTGACATGTTGGGTATCATTTTACTCGGTGTAACATGCAGAAGTGGTTACAAAAACCTGTATTATACAGGTATCTATACCCCCCTCCCCCCTGAAGGCCATGTTTTGGGAATTTCTCTTAGATAAAATAGCTGTCCAAAATACCAAGCCATTGACTCCGATTTAAAGCACCTGTGCAAGATAAGGGAACATAGGCGTGCGCACAGGGTGTGCCAGGTGTGTCCAGGCACACCCTAATCACCCTGTGCAGCATAGATTCTCCCTACTGCCCCCTAGCACCTCCCTCGCACCGCTGCCGGCTTCCCTCCTCTCCCGCTGGCTGTTGTTGAAGGGATGTTTTAGGATGAATGGGGGGGGGGGGGGGGGCAGAAAATATGTTATTTATTGGCCCTTTACCTTTCTGAATGAAGATAGTGAACGATCTGTAGGTAGTATTTGAGCTTTGGGGTGCACACCCTAATGCAATAGGCTGCGCATACCTATGTAAGGGAATTCCTGCAAACATGCTGTCTGCGGTACTGGAGGACGGGGTTGAGAACCACGGATTAATGGTATCCAATCCATGTTACCCGCTAGTGACATCTAGTGGTCGTTTATGATATTGAGTGTGAGTGAGTGAGTAACTTGTATAGCGCTACAGATGTGAACTAAATCGCCTTGCACTTTATGATAATGGTTAAATAATATAGTAGAGTGCGTGGTTTATCACTATTTTTCAAATTTCTACCACTGCTATATATATATATATATATATATACACACACACATATATAACAGCTTACAGCTGTCAATAGTTTGCATGAACACAGCAGGTACTGTCACCCGGAGCATCCCTGGTTGTGGATGGAGCCTCGATTGGGATGGTGTGTGGAGCCTGGATGGGATCGGAGTGGTGGATGGAGCCCAGATGGGATCGGAGTGATGGATGGAGCTGGGATGAGGTTGTGGATGGAGCCTGGACGGGATCGGGGTGGTGGATTGGATCGGAGTGATGGATGGAGCTGGGATGAGGTTGTGGATGGAGCCTGGATGGGATCGGGGTGGTGGATGGAGCCCGGATAGGATCGGAGTGGTGGATGGAGCTGGGATGAGGTTGTGGATGGAGCCCGGATGGGATCGGGGTGGTGGATGGAGCCCGGATGAGGTGGTGGATGGAGCCCGGATGGGATCAGAGTGATGGATGGAGCTGGGATGAGGTTGTGGATGGAGCCCGGATGGGATTGCGGTGGTGGATGGAGCCCGGATGAGGTGGTGGATGGAGCCCGGATGGGATCGGGGTGGTGGATGGAGCCTGGATGAGGTGGTGGATGGGGCCTGGATGAGATTACGGTGGTGGATGGAGCCCGGATGGGATCAGGGTGGTGGATTGACCTGGGATGGGATTGAGGTGTGCTGGATGGAGAGGGAATGGGATTGGGGGGTGAATGCAGTTGAGATGGGATCATTGGGGGGGGGGTGGAGCTGGGATTTGATTTGGGGGTGGGGTTAGAGGATATGTGTCAGGGGGTGCTTTGGGAGGGGAGAGAAATTGTGCTGGGGAGTTATGCTTCAAATCTGCCCCCCTCCTACTTCTGACAAGTCATTTCTAACCCCTAAAAAAGCACCCCCAGTACATATCCTCAACCCCCCCCCCCCCTCACTAAAATTACTCTGTTACCTGCCAATGTCCCCCCCCCCCCCCCAATGTCCCCTCCTCTGCAATACCCATGTTATTACATACCTCGGCCCCGGGCAGGTGCTGTAGCGCGGTGTTCCTCTTTCTCCTCCTCAGCTCTTTCTCCCGGCCTGTGTACTTCAAACGTCAGAGCCGAGGAGGAGGTGACTATAATCTGGTATGCAGTGAGTGCAGCTGGTGGGGAGAGAGATTAGTCACGGCGTGTGGGACGGTTGGAGGCGGCCACAGCACAACTGAAATACCCCCCACCCTGCGGCATTGGCACTAACACCCACCACCCGCTGTCCTTACCCTTAATGCGGGAGGTGAGAGCAGCGGTCGGAGCTGATGCGGCTCGGGGAAAGCTGCTTCGGTGTCCTGAAAAAAACGACTGTTTTTAAAACTTTTTTTCCATTGATACATGTTTCCTGGGGCAAGACCCGGGTTCTCAAAGACGTTTTCACAGGCATACTATAGACGTCCGTTTTTAAAACTTTTTTTCTATTGATACTAGGGTTGTCCCGATAGCGATACTAGTATCGGTATCGGGACCGATTCCGAGTATTTGCGGGAGTACTCGTACTCCCGCAAATACCCCCGATGCCAGATCCGATACCACCCCGCCGCCGCCGCCGTTACGCCGCATCCCCGCTGCCGCCGCCGACTGGTTAATACGTGCGGGGAACATCACATCTTTCATTTGAATAGCTGTAATGATTCGCGCAGCGTATAGACACTCCCCCTTGCTCGGGTGAACTGTCCAATCCCGAGCAAGGGGGAGTGTCTATACGCAGCGCGGCGCGAATCATTACAGCTATTCAAATGAAAGCTGTGATGTTCCCCGCGCGTATTAACCAGTCGGCGGCAGCGGGGATGCGGCGGGATGCAGGTAAGGGGGACATGGCTGCATATGGGGGACATGGCTGGATATGGGGGGAGACATGGCTGCATATGGGGGACATGGCTGGAAATGGGGGGAGACATGGCTGCATATGGGGGACATGGCTGCATATGGGGGAGACATGGCTGCATATGGGGGACATGGCTGGATATGGGGGGAGACATGGCTGTATATGGGGGGACATGGCTGCATGGGGGGGGACATGGCTGCATATGGGGGGACATGGCTGGATATGGGGGGGGGACATGGCTGGATATGGGGGGGGAGACATGGCTGCATATGGGGGACATGGCTGGATATGGGGGGGACATGGCTGGATATGGGGGGAGACATGGCTGCATATGGGGGGACATGACTGGATATGGGGGGGGGACATAGCTGCATATGGGGGGACATGGCTGGATATGGGGGAGACGTGGCTGCATATGGGGGGACATGGCTGCATATGGGGGGGACATGGCTGCATATGGGGGGGGACATGGCTGGATATGGGGGGGACATGGCTGGATATGGGGGGGACATGGCTGCATGTGGGGGGGGACATGGCTGCATATGGGGGGGACATGGCTGCATCTGTGGGGGGACATGGCTGCATTTGTGGGGGGACATGGCTGCATTTGGGGACACATTTAAAAAAAAGTATCGGTATTCGGTATCGGCG